>NC_046361.1:37925656-38225656 GCF_011125445.2 Fundulus heteroclitus | reverse complement strand
GTGTCCACAGCTCATGCATCAGTTTAAAGCCTTTTTTATCTTTTTCAGTTTATTCATAGTGCGTACTGTTGAGGATAATGCAGTAATTCCATGTATGTAGGTATCGACTACATCCGCAAAAATTTCAACTTTGAATTTTTTGTTTTAACATTCTCTATATATCACCACAACAATGTGTTTTCCTTCTGGAATTATCAAATTTAAGTCTTGTGTTGTCCATCAATATTTGCAAGCATTCATAACTGTCATGCATGTGACTGCTTTAATGTTTTTGGAAGCCCTTTTAGTCCAGTTGGCTGAACAGGTTGGGGTGGGGGGGGGGGGGGGGGGTATGACAGTTTTGCTTTGTTAAACAGGAGGATGTAAAGTCTCTGGTCTCCCATTCAATAGGTGCAAAATCTTTGCATTCCTTAAGTGAATCCCACGTGGTTATGTTTGACACCCCGCAACGCTGCAAGGACAACATGGTATGGACGGACGAAGGAAAATTAGATTGTTTTAGCAAAAACATGAGACTATAATGGATGCTAGGCAAAGGGACAATGTGTATGTTACTGTTTTATTGACATTGACAGTATATATTTTTATTTTGCTTCAGATATATGATAGATGAATGAGAAATGGTTCAAGCTGGAGCTGATGGAGCTATGAACTTAGTTCAAAACATTTAGGGGGTGAACCAGGGATGTGAATCAATCACTTTTAACCTGGTTGAACTGAGTTAAGAACTGGTTATTGTAAAGGGTGAACTATAACCACTCAGCCTAAACAGGCCAGATCTCAAATGACGTCACATTTTTCTGTCTGAAAAATATGAAGCCCAAAAAAGTTACATGTGCCTAGAAAAAACAAGCCTGAAGTTGCTGATAATAAGCGGACTAAATGCAACACTGAAGCTCACATGAACAGCCCTCATGGATTGCATGAAGTATTAAAGCTGCTGAGAAAAAGCCAAAGAAACGTCGCCTACCTGCACAGATGCTGCAGTCGCTGGTTTCAGGTCAGAAGGTTCAAGTGTTAGCTCCTTCCCACCGAGGAAAAGTAGAGACCACATTTAGGTGTCTTTGGTCAGATTCCACAGTAAAGTCCTCTCAGTTACAAGCTTGTATCCAACACTGACATTTCTCTGCAATCCTTCGGGATTTTGGAAAATACATGGAAAAAAAATCCCTTCATATCAAGATCACCATATTGCTAGTCACTCCAGCAGATTCCAACACAGCAGCAAGGTTTTGTTGTTGCCATTATATGTCTGTTGAGGTGATATTCAGGACAGATCTATTCACTATTTGACTCAAACAAGTAAACTATTCAAGCATTACTGCTCTGCTTGTACGACCACAAGATGGCCGCGATGTATATGTCTAAATTTAGTAGATTGAAGTCATTTGAGGAATGACCTATTGATAGTGCAGCACAAGCATTAGGGAGTGACTTGTTGCAGACAGTAGCAGAGCAACCAAAACAAACAGGCTGTAACATTACATGGATTCTTAGATATTAGTCTCTCTAATTTGCACTTAGGAGTGAGTATGTGTACATATTTTATCCTGTGTATCTCTGAATGGCCCTGTGATGGACTGGCGACCTGTCCAGGGAGCACAGCACCTCTTACCCATTGGCTACGAGAGGCCCCAGCCACCCCAAGACCTTGCATTCATAAGGAGGAATAGATAATGACTGAATGGTTCTAATGTAAACAAGATTTACTGGGACTTGTTGTGCAATCAAGACATGAGGAAAATTCAGGCTGAGTTGTAAGCAAAGATATTTGAGACTTTTAAAGGCACCAAGGAACTGCCACCCCTCAGCAGGGTGCTGTTGCTACAGGCTACACCAGACTACACCAGACTTCTCTTTCTTTTTGCCTGTGAACCCTCGAGGAGAGAGTCTGCGCTGGGGAGACAAGTTCCCATGTGGGCCGCATAGAGCTCAAAGACTCACAACCATCTGCAGTGTCGACCAAGCTGAGTAAAGTCTGCTTTCTGTGAAACTAACATCATAATCAAACCAGTGGGGGTCTGTCTAAGCTATGCAGGAGAAAGCCGACCTGAGAGCGGAGCCACTATCCAGCAGGAGTGCAGAGACCCCATGCTTCGATCCCCTTCACAGGCCTGTGACCCACATAAAGGAACCAGGATTTGTTTCCTCACCTCCATGTTTCGGCTAGCCGCATAGTCACCTATAGCTTCACCCAACCAGCCTTCACCCTCCCTGCTTCAACTGCTTCCAACTGGACGCCCAAAGTGAACCGAACTGACACAGAGGCAAAATCAGAGTTGAACAGGGAAAGTTAAATGATTTATTTAGAATGGTTTTTACTTAATGGGTTTTCATGGTGGTATTAAAGCTTGATTGAGCTAACAGGCATAGCGCCAGCTAGCTTCTTCAAAACCACGCCATGCTGGTGTAATTTGAGTGTGTTTTTATACACCGATGAGATATTAATGTTTGTGTTATCCAGTCCGCTCAATAAGACTAAAATAAATATGAAGCTTTTTAAAATTAGAGCTGAATGTCCGCTAGCATAATACTATCTGCTTCCGGATAACTTCCGTTCTTCCCAGATACGCAACTACGGTTTATTTCAAACATGGTTTGTTTTCGTTTCACTCCGTCATGGTTAGCCTTTCAAAGTCACTCCAAAAGCACAATGACGACTTATCTTAGAGGTCACAAAACAATCCATAATAATAATAATAATAATAATAATAATAATAATAATAATAATTGTTTTTATTGTCATACATACATTACAATGAAATTTGTTCTCTGCTTTTAACCCATCACCCTTGGGGAGCAGTGAGCTGCCACTGTGCGGCGCCCTGGGGATAAATAACTAAATTGTATTTATTGTATATGTGTGCAGAGTTGGCTGTTAAAAGAACGCCATTGCTCGAATCATTCCTTTCAACTATTGTCCTAATATCAGCTGATTGAGTTGATATTAACCAGGCAATACCTAACAGACTGTGACTTATTTATTAAACATTGAATAGATTAAAACAGTGTGTAATAGCACAACAGACTGCGTGTAACTGCATCTGAATTTCCTTAAAATGATTAACTTGCAATGAAATAAGTTGATATAATTGGATTTTTCATTACTATATATGATTTGGACCTGCCTTAAGTGCCTTGATATCACATTTATTGTTAAATGATGCAATTTAAATAAACAAGCAATGTGATTTCTAATTAAAGTTATGACAGCTCAAATATGTTGTTTAAAAATATTTGCAACAAAGTTGTTGTTGTTTTTTTTGTTGCCTAGGACACGCTGCTTTCTCATTTTGTACAACAACCACCGACTGTTGGGCTGCTGTTTTAACCACTCCCTCCTAAAAGGCAGGAAATGCTACAGCATAGGAACATGAATTTTCATGTTCCTGTTACTGGATTACGGAAGTGGTTTCTTTTTTTATTTTCTGGTAATAAATCTGATCCCTGTTCTCTGAAACTCACTTTGACTCTGTCGCTGTTCCTTCAGAGGGTCGTTTAAACAGGCTGTCCCCTCCACATTTGCACATTTTGGTGAGGAATCTCATTAAGTCTGTGCCACCTAGTTACATCAGTCATCCACTACCATCCATTGAATCAGTCTTTTCTCCCCAAATTACATTTTTAGAAATAAAAAGGAACCTATTAATCACTACAGCGAAATTTCATGATTTAATAATGTCATAATCCAATATAATGTACACACATATTTTGTGTATCCAGGAAAAATAAATAAAGTTAAGATGAATTATAAAATGTGCAACAGCAGAAATACAAAAGTTTAAGTTTTGTTTTCTCAGATATTTCACAGCATCATGGTGGAAAATCTTTATTTCTGAATTGATTTTATTGATGAAGTGTGTGTGTGGGTGGGTGGGTGGGGGTTCATTACTGTGGGTTAGGAATCCAAACCTGGACTGGGCCTTTGTCCTTAGGCCTAAATTTCAACTTGAACATTTAATATTATTCTCACATCAATTAATTTTCTTAACTATTTCGTCTTAATATTTAAACATGCCTCCAAGCTGAATTCTTGCAGTCTTTATCTTAAACTTTGTGAACTCGAGAATCTATCGAGTGCCGTTCCAATCCCAATTCCCTGGGCCCAAACCAAAATGGTTCAAACCAATCACGTTGCAGTATTGTGGTTCAAGGCAGGACATACAGCTGTAACAAAAGCAAGAGCTGCCGAGCCTACAGCCGAACCAAAATAAACATGGCAGCGCAGGATGACGCACACATAGCAGCTGCTATCACATCTATTCGGTCAGAATCCACCATTTCTTCTTTCCTAGAACAGCAAGAAGCGCCTTGACCAAGTTAACTTGTTGTGGTTTCTCATGGCGCCTGCACATTTTAATATGATACCATGATTGGCTAAAACCATCCTTTGGTGGGCGGGTTCTAGGTGTCACTTTGCCCAATGAACTCGTAATGTTGTGCTGAAAGTCCAGCATGTCCCTGAATGGATTCGATAGGAGCAGACCTAGATTGATAATGTGCAGAATAAAGACTGCTACACATCAGTCTGGCCAGGTTATATTTAACCCTTTTAGAAGCATAAATAGACATTTTGCTCTAAGAACAATAAAGAATGGATAAAAACCTAGGAACCAATGAAAACAACTGCTTTTTCTCTTTCTAATGGCTAAGTTACCTACTGTTTATCCCCGTCTTCATATTGTCCATTCCTTCATTATCTTTTATTTCCAGCTGGAAGTGTCTTTGTAATGACAGCTAAACAGTGAGATAATTACTGAGAAAAGCTAGATTTATTTTGTTCCCTAAATGATTCCATCGTTATTTATAACATTTGGAAAGAAGATAATTTGGTCATCATTGTGAAACTACAGCTTGTACATGTGTAGGTTCAGGAAAAGGGCTGATAACATCTTCACAGACCCCATAAATCCTGCACACAAACTGATTTTTATACTTTTACGTTCAGATTCACACTGGAGTGCTTTTTACAAAAAACAGCTACGACAGACAGAGTTTCTTCCCCCAGACTGTCTCTCTGATGAACACAATGAACACCTGTGACACAAAATAAGAATATTTGCACTTTCAATACTCACAGCCTCCCTTCTTTTCTTTCCTTACATATCAATAAATGTTTTACTGTTATATATATTTATACCTGATGTCTGTACGCTGTGAGGACACCGTCATGGTCAAGTAAAGATGACTCTAACAGGGACAGATTGTTATGCACCACTCTCATCCCATAATCCACCTACATCACTGGCTAATCAGCAAGTACATCCTTTTACAGGAAATCATCTGCAGCAGTGCATCACCTGCCAGCTGCAGTCTTTATCTCACATACCTGCTTCCTTTCAATCTTCATATTTGTTAGTGAAACTATGAGTAAAGCAAGTTTTAGTTTTTGAGACTTTAGCGTGACTCGAGCCAAATTCTGAAACACACCGTCTATGGAACCAAAGCCTTCCTAATGCACTCTGTGTGATTTATCACTTATCTTGAATCGTCTTGGGGATGCAGTGATTTTACTCCATTTAACAAAATGATGCGTCTTCAATGTTGTCAAAGGCAATTGTTGTCTTGTGACCTTGAATTTCTGTCCTTTTATTTTAACAAGTCACTGATGGATCTCTATAAGTACACAGTTTGAAAAAAGCAGATTAGATCTGTATTTACCCGCTTTAAAAAGAAGCCCAGCCTATATTAGTCATGGTCTGAAAATTACAGATTGCCCGCTGTTGCAGCCCTTGCTCTGCCACTAAACACTAAATGGAATCCATTAAAGGTAATAACATTTTTATCCATTTCACTCCCACTTTTTAAGGACACAGATGGGGAAATTATGGTTATTTATCGAGGGCTGTTGGCTGCTTCACTTTATTTTAGAATTGTTCTACCTATCTGCACTACTGATGAAACAAACCTGCTGAATAATATTTTAAAGCACAAATGGCTTTATGGATAGATTTTTATGCTCTACATTTGATTTCTTACTTTTAATATAGCATTTGGTTGTCATAACATGTATAATTTTACAGAGTTGGATTCTCGGTTTCATTTATTTTGCCAGGAGATAATCTGCTGTGAGCTGTAACCAATTATTGCCCTAAATGCAAAAAAAAAAAAAAAAAAAAAAAAGAGAGAATAGCATCTGGTGCTGTACCTGAAATGAAAAGATCATCTCAGTATTACTCAGAACGTCAAGGACAAACGTTCAAGTTTTAATATCTTCTCGTGCAGATTAGTGTGATTTCCTGCTGTAATTGCTCGACTTCCACAGACTTTTGAGGAACCCATAATGAAGGGAGAAAACATGATCCTTATTCTGACCCAATTACTTTACTTCCCTCCGTGTTCCAGATTTCATTTCTAAATCCTCCGTGGGATAACATATCAGAAGTCATAAATATCCTGCTCTGAGATCAGTCAGATTTCCAAATGATTTGATTTTGTGTCTCATGCTTTGAGTTTACAACAAAGTTGGAGTCTGTTTTTAAAGGTTTTAGCTTCAACGCCAGGTGCAGCTCAGCCCAAAATTATTCATACCTCTTTCATTCAATCAAGAGATTTGCTTCCATTAGGAAATGAAACAGGCATCTTCCTAAAGATAAAACCTTTTCCGTAAAACATTTTTGTATTATTTTGGTAGTTGAAAATTAGATAACTAGAAAAAATTGCATTTCCTGCAAAAATGCTGTGTGAATGCAGTAAGCTGAATGAGCAGAATAGCTGAAAGAAAAAGCTGAAACAGAACAATTGCTAGCTAAATTGCATTAAAGTTGAAGTTTGCATTACCTTCTGCTGAAGGTTGAAAGAAACCGAAAAAATTGCATAAAAGCAAGACATAAGTTGCAGCTGAAATACTGTGGGAGGACCAATGCTGAAAATGGTTGAAGAACAGAAAATTATGTAGTAACACTTAATCAACTTGTGCAAACATCAGAAAAGGATGAGCATATGCAATTAAAAGTTCAGCTGAAAACCGACAAACTTAGTTGCAGCTGAAATACTGTGCAAGCACAACTTTTTGCTGAAAAGGGCAGAAGAAGCAAAAGCTAAGAACAGTTGTTGAATTTGAAATAATGAGTGAAAACTTCAGAGAATGATCAGCATAAACATTAACAGCAGCTATTGTGTCTAGTGATCTACAAGCTAAATGTTAGCTCAAATGGCAGAACTGGAGCTGTAGTCTGCAAAACTGGTTGCAGCTTTGTAAAAATAGAAGGAATTGTATAAAAGCAAAGCAGAAGCTGAAGCTGACATACTGAGGAAGCTGCTGTTACCCCGAACAAATCTAAATATCTCAGCAACTGTGAATAAACGTCATTCTTGGACCATTTATTTCAGGACGGATATGGGAACAATAGTGTCCTTCTGTTTTTGTTGAAAATATTTTTATTAAGGTGTAAAAAAATCATGGAAAAAAGGAAATAATTTGAAAAAAAGCAAAAATCGCCGAAACATGTTCTCAAACAACTTGCTCTAACTCAAAACGTATAAGAGAGAGCAAACAAATTATTTGACTGAGTATGGCGAGGCTTTGAAGGACAATCATGTTTATTTTCATGTTTGTACAAAAATGAGTCTAAGCATGGCGACGTTGTAAAAAAGTGGATCATTTCGAAGGCTTTTAGTCTGAAGCTGTTTCAGCGATTTGCAGATTTGCTCTTCCAGAACAAATCTTTCCTGCAGCAGAACGGTCAAAGTTATTCAAAAAAATGTTAACTGAGTAATAATCATAATTGACTTTCATAATGACATTCTTACTTGAAATGTTTGAAATTATTGCTAACATTGAAAACAAACTCTTCTTTTCAGCTTCTGTGGGAACATTCTGACTTTTGTAATTCAATACTAACTGACAGTGCAGCACAGAGAAATATCATCTTTAATTTTGTGCTGTAGATAATTCTGCTTTATGCAACAACCTTTCAAGTCAGCCTGTGCTGCCCTTTGAGTAAGCATAAGGACTCATTGTGCTGCGCAGGATCTAGTTTTCATAACTTCAGCAGCAAGACCCAAAGAGACACTGATCACTTTCTACATTAGTGATGCAGGCATGGGGAGAAATTTAGGACATTCTTCAGGGAAAAGAAAAGCCATTTTATGCGCGTAACTACTCTGTGACAACGACCGTTGTAAATGAACCACAACAAGGCCGTCATACACATAAATCAAGAGCAGATCAATAGACTTCACTGCAGCGCTTTACACCGCTTATTCATTATCACTAATTGAGCGGAGGGTAAATAAAAATGGACCCATGCTGTTGAGTCAATCAAAAAAAGAGAATTTATACAATAAAAATAAAACATAGTGTCCAAACAGGCTTTAATAGCATTTTGATAATCTTTGTGTGCATGCAGAAATTAGAGAGAACAGAAATTAAAAACTAGAAATAGAGAAGGGGCTTGTATTTCTTTATGCAAATGTCCAATTAAATAGTTTTTATCTAAAATAATATGATCTGTTTTGAGAATTGTTTGCGTTATAGGAACAAAGAGAAATCATATATTTACATCCTGAACAAGGCAGTAAACCTTCTGGCCAGTGTAATAAAAATTCATGACTACAATTAGGTTATTGAGTAACTTTGCCGATTAAAATGCGGTGTTCACTGGTTGACATTTCACACGGTCCAGGGGGCTTACACTAATGTGGTCATCTGGATTAATTGCTTTTTACTAGAGAACACTTTCAAACACTCAATGCACAATGATGGGGGCTTTTAAAGCTTTTCTCTTGTTTTTTATAAATATATATATATATATATGTAAGGCTCCATCTCTACGCACACCGGCACACAGCACAACACGCACAGATTATTGGCTCCTGTGAATAAGCAGAAGATTTCAAAGGAGAAAGTAATTAGTCGTTCCCTAAAGAAAAAACAACCTGTGTTTGGAAGAAAGATAATTATGAATCATCAAGCAAGTGTTAGAGAGAGGGTCATAAAAGTAGCGGCACTGGGACTGGAAACAACACAAGTTCACAAAGTTTAAAATAAAGACAGAGCAGCGTTCTCCTGTTCAGTTAATGTGAAACAGGTGTCTGAACTCAACATAATCACACATTTTGTCACGAACTGTGACTCTATAAAGATGGATTAGTGAGATTTCAGTCATTTCAAGGTTCTTATGTTGTTTTGAATAATTCAGTATCATGAAGTCTTTACAAATCTGGCAGGAGCAATTAAAGTCAGGACCATGGAGGCGCAGAACGCGTTACTAAAGAGACCTGAAAAAATAGAAAGAATTTGTTTTTTACGGGATCTAATATTAGTGAAGTTAATTAATCTGTTTCTCCATTTGAAATGAACAGTCTTCTCCTCGGTGCATTTTTAGCTGAATTCCACTCAGTGACCAAACAATCTTTTTTTTATTTTATTATTTATTTTTGTCAGGAATTGACTAGCAGGTGCGTCTTGAAAAGCTCGATATACATTCTCTCTGTTCACCCATTCCTTTCTCTCACTCCATCCCCTGATGCAGAATCACAGCCTCACTCTGTCAACCACACAAGAGGAAGCTTTACATAAACACCAATATGACAAACTCGCAGAAGTCCAAGGTCTTGTGTCATGTAAATGACGCATTTGCAGCATTTCTACATTGTTTTATTTAATGGTAAAAAAAAAGTGTCTGTGTTCTCGGTGCTCTCACTCCACTGAATCCAAACACAGAGCAGCAGCCCATGCAACGAGGTGCCCCTCGCAACCTTAAAGGTTTAGTTTTAAAATCCCTAAGCAGATATTTTTATAAAATGTTTAATTCGATGTGAGCTCTCAATATGTGATGCTTAAATGTTTAAGAATACTCTTGGGTATTTCAGAGACTCGTGAGGTTATTTGGTGGATCAGCTCGTTCAGCGGTAAGGGTACGAGAGAACCGACAATCTTCCATGATGTTTCATAACTGAACGGCTGATGTAGCAGATATAGTACATTTGTAGTTTGTAATTAGTTAAAGTACGGACTGTCGAGTTGCAGCTGATTTCAGGGGTAGGGGTGTCTTCTGAAATTATAGAGTGGTAATACCTGCTAACATACCGCTGGGTTAACAAATGTTCGGCAATGGCTAACTGGCTGTTTTTATTAGAGATTCTTTTTTTTTTTTTAATCTCTGCAGCGTTTCCTCTCAATTAATGCAGTTGTTATGAAGTCTGTAGACAACATTTGTTTTTGTGGGCAGTTGGTTACGGAAAAACAAAAACAGAAAAAAACACAATCATACCCGATAAAACCTGAATAAATGAAAAGGAAAATCAACAGATTGAAGTGATGTGTTATTAAAAGCAGGCTTACAGCCTGTTGGTTTCACAACAGGCTGTAAGCATTCATGGGGAGTAGAGACTAAAACTTTACTGAGACTTAAAATGGGTAATTTTAACACGTTTCACCAAAAAGACAATTCAAAGTGCTTAACAAGATGGAATCATCCAAGAAAACACAACATTTTCCAGTGGAATAATAAAGGAAGTTAAAGAAAAGTTGGACTTCTGACTGAAATTAAAGGAACTATACCTGAACATATTTGTGTCTGGTTAAGAAAGATGCTTTTTTACGCAATGTATTATGAAGTAAAAGACGTAATTTGATAATAACAAATGACTAATAGATTGTGCAGTAGAGAAAGTCCAGGCTGTTTTTTATTGGGAATAAGCAGTGAACTCAGGACAACCCAGAACGACTTTTTTTCTGCCAATGGCACAATGAGGTGAGGAGTTGTTGTTAAGCATCAACTCCTCCAGTGTGTGCACGACAGGGTCAGTGAACAGAACAGCATGGCATGCATGTAAGTATTGACCATTTACATAATATCATTTATTTGACACATAGCCACTTATGTCAAAGAAAATTAAGTTCATCAATGAAGACTTGCTTCTTCCAGAGGATTATGCATGAATTTGAGGCGGGTGCTTAGTATTGTGCGTGTCGAGGGTTTCTCAATGGGGAAAAAACAGTAGGGGTCATGGCTGACCGTTAAACTAAAGGCTCCCTCATACCTGTGCAGACATGAGTCCACGGACATACAGGTACATGCAGAGCTCAATTTATACCACCGCGTACACAGAGTCACACTATAAACTGGTTGGAGGCAAGAAGTCTTTACATCAAACATTTTTATATGTAACACTGAGCTCGATATACTGAGCTGCTCCAAGCAGGCGGCCTCCATCTCTCGGTGCTCAGCTAGCTAATCAAACATTTTACCACCCGTTCCTCCGCTTCATCCCGCTGGTAGAAAGTATGGGAATTGTAGGAAATGTAGGGTAAAATGTCCATGCAGAGTCTGCGCGACTCACAGTATGCGAACAGTACGCCCGAGTATGTGGGAGCCTAAAGCTCACTCTTTAGTTACTTTAAAGATGTTTCACTTAAAGGGGCCCGGTCATGTAATATTTTTTTGCATCCGTACCCATATGGAAAAAAAATTAAGCAATCAATCATCTTCAGTTTATCTTTTAATTTGTTGCACATCATAAAAGACCGAAATGATTTACCCTTGAAAATGGCAACATTTGCATGTATTTCATATACTATAATATAATCAAGTTCACAAGAATTATGTGAAAACTGTGTATGTTGTGAGTAAATCATATGTTAACGTGTTTGCCATGCATGCTTTGCTTTTTTATATTTATTAAAAGAACATGGTAATTGCGCAGTGCAGACGTTGGCCAGAGGTTCTCTAATCAGAACTGTCAACCATCCACTTTCCCACAGGCTTTCACAAAGCTATAAATGCTGCTCACATAGTTAGGCCATGTTCATGCAATGTCCACGGTCCAGCTGGATTGTACGTCAGCTACAATTGAGCTCTAAAAGATAATGTGCAATTTATGTAATGTGTTGATCATTAGCCAAATTAAAAGTATTTATCCAACAAAAACACAATTAATAGTATTTTATGAAGATATTTGGTAATACTAAAGTTAGCAATAATTTAATGGTCAATTGTCACCAGCTTTTTGTGTATTTATGCATTTCCTTGTAATTTTATCATCAGATTTGGTTGTAGTTTATGTATGTCTTACATTCGTGTCACCACAAGTATTTTCTATCCTTCTTGCAAGAGTTTCACTGATGATCGATAAGTCATATAGTTTAAAATTGCATTTCTCTACTAAGGATATTAGGTGTAGAATCACTTTCTTACATTGTTCTCATAAATACCCAAATCATATGAGTTTAATTTTGTACCAACTTACTAAGATTTCTTTCTTTGTTTTAGAGAAGTGTGCATCAGCGTTCTGGATCAGCAGATCTGTGAAGACACCGTTGCAGTAATCTGTTTGACTAAAGTATCCAGCTGGGACATTAATCCTTTAATCCTGGAACAGTTCTTCTTGTCTTTATGTACCTCTGAAGATTCAGGTTTAAATCCATCAACTTACACCCAGATTTCAGGCACGATTAGCAGTTTTAAGCCGTAACAACTGAAGCTGTTTGCCGACTCTTGATCGCTCCTACCTTTAATCCAAAAATAATTACTTATTGTTTTGTTTTTATTCAGCTGGAGAAAATTATGGCACATCCACACATGCATCTGTTCAAAGCTTGGATGGGTTCATAGCTACCTGCTGACATAGTATAGTACAGTTGTGGGTTGTCCGGGCAAGACAAGTTTATTTATATACCACTTTTCAGTAAAAAGTCATGTTAATTTATCCTGTTTATTATAATCCCAGCTAGTGGAAGTGTGTAGGTATGTGACAGCTGTTCCAACTGTCACACAGAGACAGGAATGGTAAAGGGTTTCTGTTATTCTTTTTAATATTACTTTACATATTGATTAGTGAATAGTTTAGGTTCATCTCTTTAAAATTGTTTTCATTAGTCTGACACTTTAGTTAACTATTTGCAGTGCACACATTTAGTTAACTTTGTTTGTCAGTTCTCTTATATTTTGTTAAATGCAACAAATTAATTTTCTTCTTTTGAGTTACCAGTTTCCTCTGGCCCGGAAGCTGAAATCATACAGATGAGCTCCAGCTGATGGCTGTCAAACTTCATCAGCGGGTCGTTCCATTTGTTTGCCAGAGGAAGGGGAAATTTTGCCTTTAGTTTATTTAATTTTACCATTTCTTTAATGTATCTTTTTGTAACTTAGTTTAATAGTAATATTTATCCAATTTAAAGATTTAGTTATGTGCTGACCAGTATTTGTTTAAGTTCATGTGTGTTTATCTACCCCCTGTGTGTGAATTAGCAGTGGTCTGATCAGCCACTATTTAAGTTCCCCCTCATGTCTTGTTTGTTAGGTCAGTTTTGTGCTTGAGTTCTTTGTGTTACTTCCTGAGTTGTAGTTTGTTATGTTGACCTCAGTTTTTGGGCCCCAATTTATCATTTTTGTATATTTTTTGGATTTTTGTAATAAATTAAGAATATAATTTTTGAAATTTCATCAAAGTCTCTTTGGCTGGTCTATGTAAAACCCTCACAAGGTATTAAATGGGAGGAGCTTTAAGACAGAACCTTGGGGAAAAATCTGTGATTTTTGTCAACTCTGATAGTCTGTCAAGTAAGTTACTGTCCTTTAGGCAAGGAAACCAATCTTTCCTTTTTGACAAAGCTTCTAGTTAGAGTGGCTCATGTTACCCTGAGCTACCTCTATAGTTATGCTGCTATAGGCTTAGGCTGCTGGAGGACATCAGGGTCTATTTCTCTCACTCTGCTGAATTTTCTTACTGCTCTTCAATCTGCATTGTTTGTTGTTATTTCAGCTTTTAACTTTTTGTTCTCTCTCCTTTTTTTCTTCATAGAAGATACACCTGGTCTGGTGTTCTGTTAGCTGTGACATCATCAGGGGAGGCAGATCATCCTCTATTACCATCTAACATAGAAAGTACTCCTGGGTCAATGTGAGCTTCTGTGCTTTCTGTGTCTCTGCTCTGTCTTCTCTAAGCCCCAGTGGGTGGAGGCAGATGAGCGTTCACACTGAGCCTGGTTCTGGTTCTGCTGGAGGTTCTCCTCCCTGTTAAAGGGGAGTTTTCCTCTCCACTGTCGCTACATGCATGCTCAGTATGAGGGATTGCTGCAAAGCCATCAACAATGCAGACAACTGTCCACTGTGGCTCTACGCTCTTTCAGGAGGAGTGAATGCTGCTTGGAGAGACTTGATGCAACCTGCTGGGTTTCCTTAGAGAGGAAACTTTCTCACCAACCTGGAGGATCTGATTGAATTTGACTAAAGTGCCTTGAGATGACATGTTTCATGAATTGGCGCTATATAAATAAAATAAAATTGAATTGAATTGAATCCAGTTAAGAACTGTACCACGTAGACTGACCCAGTTCAACAGTTTCTAACGCTGCGTTGAGATCTAATAATACCAGAGCTCTGGTTCTTTCACAGTCTGCATTTATGTGGATGTCGCTGAACACCTTGACCAGAGCAGTCTCAGTACGCTGGTGAGGGTACAGCCATTCCTTTTGTCAGTATCACCAGTCTCACAAGAACGTATGAAAATGTATCCCAAGATGTTTTACTTCAGGTTGATGAAGCAAGATGCTGTGGCAAGGCTCCGGAAGAGAGGTTTATGAAACACAGAAGGAGCTCTCATCTTTGCAGGGAGAGCGACAGAAGAGCAGAGGCAATATTAAAAGAGGACAGTTCTGAGCTCATTTTCTACAACTGCATTATTCATCAAACACTTCTCCGCTCCACCCTGTGAGATAAATATGCTGAAGTGATGAAGACGGTGATAAAAATGATCATCTTTCTCAGAGGATGCTCTTTCCATGATGATTGAATGCTCAGGGAAATCCACAGAGAGGAGCACGGAAATGCTAATCAACTGTCCCTGCCCACCAGTGACTGAGTAAAGTCACTGGTGGGCAGGACTTTCACCGAAGGTTTGGTAGATCTGAATAAAAACACCAACTTTCTTGGCAGGACAGAGAAGCCAGAGAGCGGCTTTCCTTTTGAACATATTTCATATGAAATGAGAAATATTGGCTCAGGGAGCAGGAAAATTAATTTCATTGGCAGATGGCAGCTGTCTGGTTATTTCTAATAAACTTAAGGTTTCTAATAAGCAACTGTTGGGTAGACTTCCTATTAATGACGGACAAGCTCTAATATGACAAAGATGGATGTGCCTTTATTGATGGGCTTTAATGGCGAACTTCAGTTTGTCAGCTTCGGGCAGCTTACCTTCATGTTGCAGTACTCTTTCTTTGATGCAGATGGGACTGGGTTTGAGACAAATCCCAACAAACAGAGCAGATTAATTTAAGGTTTCTTCCTCTACTCCAGCAGACCGAGCAGATGTAGTCTGGAGGAAGTGACCCAGCCAGGTTTAAAACTGGCTCAGAGTCAGGTTAGTTTGGTCTAAAGACTGCTGTCCTGTGCAGAAACCATCCACACACACACAACTATGTGTTTATTTGTATTACACTTACCATCCTGTGTTGTATCTGTGGAGCATCTGACATCCTCTAGTAGGCCCTGTGCTAACAGCCCAGCACTGTGAAACTCCACTGGCAATCGCCAGAGAACCCCAGAACCAGCAGGTTCAGCACTGCTGCCTTGTTCTTTTTGGATAATCAGCTTTTTTTTGTCAATTGCCTTATCTGATGTTTTCAATGTGTTCCTTTATTTTTTTTAGCAATGTATTCTGTATTCTTTTGCATATATCCATTCACTTTTAACTTCTCTGGGGTTAAGTAAAAAGCTGTGGAGGGAAACCCTGGTGTGTGTTCCCATGGACTCTGGTTCTGTGTTTTTTATCTAATGTGTATCATTTATTATGTAGAGTTCCAAGTTATAGTTAGTTCTCTTAGCCTTTGTTCCTGTACGCGTAATTACTCTTGTATTTGCCTTCTTTGTTTGTGTCATTCAATGTCATTTGTTGATGGCTAACTTGGGTTAACTGTCTTCTTTGCATTGTTTTTTTTAACTGAATATAGTTGTAATTTCCTTGTTTATTTAGGTGATATAGTCCGTTTATGCACCATGTTCTTTTTTTACAACCTTTTTTCACCTGTTTTTCATTTTGTTCTTAAAGATGAGGTCTATTTTGATATAATTTCTCGTTTCCCAGGGATTTCATTTTATATTTTTTGGCCATTTACCATTTTTATGCTACCTTGGCTGCCCTTAGATCCCAGCTTCCCCCTCTGCATTGCATCAGTAAATCCATTATAATCTCTCCTCCTGGTGCTTTTTATATCTTTGTCAGACTCTCCTGTTCCCAAGCTGGTTCTCTATTGATCATTTAAGGAACCTCACAATTCTGTTTTCTGTAAATTTGTTAACTATAAAAGTGAGACTACAGTGCTCATGTCTTCATTTGGCTAATTCTGGGAAAACCAGGGTTTCGTCTTCTTGGTGAAAAGGAGGCATCCTGATCAAGGGCTGAACCTTCTCAACCGACTCATTTCAGTGCAGAGGAGTAACTGCTTTACTCTGAGCTCTCTGATGACAAAGTTCCTTACCGTGTCTCCAAGGGCCGACGCATATGCTGCAAGAAAAGATAAAATGATTTTTTTACTCAAGGTGTAATAAACCAAAATAAGGAGGACACTTCAGTCCTCATAGGGCTATACAGCTTTTGTCGGTGTGCTAACAAAACCAATAACATTTCTAAACAAACAGACATTTCTGCCCAGAAGATGTGACAACAAGCTGCAAGACCTCCCAAAGCAGCCCTGCAGCAGCAACATGATGTTGATTTCTTCCTGCAGCCCTGGGAAAGGGAACACATTCTTACGTTCTTACTGATTATGTACAGCCCTGTAGGCAGAGTCCATCCAGTCACCCTCCGGGGAAAGCTCATTTTGTCCTCTTGGGTCCAGGACCTTGTTCGAATCTGTCCACCCATCTTCCACGCCATCCTCCCCTCAGTTTAGGCAAACACACTTGATGCTGAAGGAACAGTCCACACTTTTCGGGTTGAGAACCGTGCTCTCAGAGTTGGAGCAGCTCACTCTCATCCCAGCCACTTCCGATTCAGCTTCCTAAAGTGGGCCACTGTGCGCTCAAGTTCATGAGACAAAAACAGAACCACAGAAAAAAGCAAATGCAACATCCTGAAGTTCCCGAACCAGACACCCACCTCTCCGCTGTGCCGTGGTTTCATGTCAATAAACATCACAAATGGGACCAGTAATCAGGGCAGCCAACATGCCATGGGAAGCTGTGTCAAACATCTGGGAGGACTCATCAAGCTAAAAAAAAAAAATCCTGTGGTTGCTGCAGAGATGCACGTCTTCATTTTTAAGAAGACCAGTCATTCTAGACTAAACGGTTTTTATGGGTTTGCCTGGAAACCACAAGATCCTGTTTCATTTTATGCCAATCTGAATGTATTTGGGACTTAAACTGCAGGTTTTTGTGATTTCCAAGTGATTTTGGGCTTTTGCTCTACTAAGTTTCATAGATAGATTTTCTGCTCATCAATAAACTGAATTCCTGTCCCTATATAAAGTATATATGCTTACTTACATGCGGCACCCTGTAAAAGTGTTCATCCAGGCTGCCACTAACAACACTTACAACATTCAGCTCTTTTGATTCATTCAATGCAATCACTTTCTTTCCAAAATCCAAAGTAATTTTCTTCTTGTGGCAGTTTTCAAACTGTCACATTTAGCTAATTGAAAAAAAAAATCCAGTAGTATAGTTGCTTATTTAGCCTGATGTGAATAAGAAAAATGATGAGACTTAACTGGAAATAAATAGGAATAGGTCTCTCTTCAGTCATGAGTGAAACTCTTGAAGGAATGTAATTTGTTTCAATTAAACACTTTGAATCCTAAACAAAAAGTCATAACAGAGATTGAAAGGCTCTGTGCAACATTAATATCCATTGTAGTAATGAACTATATGAATTATTTATGAGTTATCAATACAATAAAAACATTATCTATGCAGCTTAAATGGGTAGTATCAAAACTGAAATGGCTGGCTGCACATTAATATTTCCTCACTTACAATTTCATTCAAAGGAAAATGTAACAGAGAGATGGCGTGTTCAACTTCAACAGCTGTTAATTTTTTATTAACTTTTAGAACTGCCAAACTGACCTGAGTGGTGTCAGATTTTTAAAACTCTTCTATAACTTGGCTAAACATTACCGAAGCAGATGGAATAGAATAGAATAGAATAGAATAGAATAGAATAGAATAGAATAGAATGTATTGTCCCACAATGGGTGTGACAGTGGGAAAAACAAGTAGCCAGAAGATTAATTAACATGAAAAATGCTAAATTTAAAGTTAAGCTGTCCAGAAGAAGAGAAAGACTTATCATAAGGGGGATTTACTGTGCGATTATTAATAGATTTCAAGGCTTACAAAGATAAATGTGAAATGTACAAGTAAAAAAAAAAAAGAAAAACATCAGACGATTGTAGAACAATATAAAAAAACTAGTAACTCTTGATCGGATCAAGAACCAGTGCCACTATTAGCATGTTGTAAACACTTGAGTCTGTTGTGAGCAGCAGAGATTATAAAGTCTAACAGCACCTTCTGTTAGAAACAGGGCAGTGTAGTCCAGCTACTCTGTCCTCCTGACAGAGACGGATAGAGAGCTGTGGACGTGGAGGGGTGATATTACACACTTGGGAAGAACAATCAATGCGTCTTATAATCCGGTGCAGTTTATAGTCCGCAAAATACGGTATAAAAAATGTGTTTTAATTTTTTGGGGATTTTGTGTAATATTTTTGTGCTAAATTTCAACACAACCTAATCCCAAACATGTCTCGTGTCTGGTTGGTGTTCCTGATGCAGTTAGCTTGCTAATGGTTTTTAACGAACCTCTGAGGCCTTCACAGAGGAGGTGTATTCACAATGACTTTTAATCACACACACATAATCCAGTCTCTACTGCAATTGGTCACACTTGATTTAATTTAGGGGAATCACCGAAAACGGGACTGGATACAAATGCACAATACACTTTCAGATTTAATTTGCAACATTTCTTTCACTTGAAAAAAACCTGTTTTGTGTTAGTCTATAACAGGCAATCCACTCCTCTACTCCCTCTTCACGCATGACTGCACCACCAGGCACAGCTCAAAGTTATCTATGCTGATGACATCATCATGTCTGGCCTCATCACCGACAGAGTTGAGGTGAAACCACTGACTAGCTAGTGTCAGGAAAATAACCTCTAAACATCAGCAAAACTACGGTGATGATGGTGGACTTCAGGAGACAGCGTGGAGGCCAGCATTCCTCCATCTACATTAATAACAGTCGTGGAGCAAGTCAGGATGACACTCACCGTGCAAAAGGACTTTACTGTCTGCCACCTCCTGTCAGGCAGTACAGGAGCCTGCACAAAAAGACCCACAAGCTGTCAGACTACTGAACCCATAACAACACTGAATTTTTGGCAACTATTAGTTTTTCTACCTTGGAAATATTGTTGTTTTCATTTCGCATTCCTATTATTGCATTCCTGTTATTAGTACTTAATAGTAATAGAACTTTATTGATCTCAAAATGCAGAAATTCACTTCTGCATCTTAACCCATCCCCTTGGGGAGCAGTGGGCTGTCACGGTGCGGCGCCTGGGGATCAATTGGGGGTTAAGGGTCTTGCTCAGGGACCCAGAATGGCAGCTTGTGGGAGTTGAACTCAGAACCTCTGGGATCTCTGTGCTCTAACCACTAGGCCACCACTCCCCAACACTCCCCTACTTCTTAATTTTATAGCATCAAACAGTTCTTAACCTAAGCATTTCATTGCATTGTTGACTTTGTGTTAACCTCCATATGACAAATAACCTAATCTTGATTTTGTGGTACATTAAAGTACAGTATGTCATTGTAACTTGATAAAATATTTATCATTTAGGGGTATGCATATGTTTGGAGCACTGAGGAAAAAAAGCCTCACAGACAACATAATTGGAATCAGCTTTATTGGTCAAGGTTGTGCACCGTCAAGGAATTTGACTTTGTTCACAGCGTCCACTCACAGCAGACGGACGTTAGGTATAAGTATAAAAATAGCAGCACACACATGTGTGTGTTTGTTGCAGTATGTAAAGAAAGAATAGGGAGGCTATGAGAGCGCTATGTCCTTATCTTGTCTCACAGCGGTGCAGCTGACTACTCAGGCTGTGAGGTGTTCATTGTGTTCATCAGAGTGAAAGCCCGGGGGAAGAAAGTGTCTCTGTGGCGACTGGTTTTAGCAAATAGCGCTGCGTAGCGCCGACCTCCAGATAAAAGTCTAAACAGTGGTCTCATTAAACAAGTCTCATTGTGCACACACAATGCACTGCAGCCAGGGAGGTGAGTGGGGACACACAGAGGAGTGGTTTCTCCTGACATGGAAATGTATACCCCACAGATGTTATCTGAGGAGCATTTCTCATTTTGCCATTCAGTTTGAGTCACGTAGCGCTCGCTCTCTCCCCGTTCATAATATCCATCTCTCCTCAGGGAAACTGATGAATTACGGCAAACTTCCATAAATGGACATCAAAGCTGCGAGGGGAGAGCGGAACTTCAAGGGTTAATTTGAAGCATATTTGGTCCCTCAGCAGGAGGACTACCTGCCTCCCAGAGGAGAAGAGATAAGCCAGAATGACTTTCAAACATGATTATCTCCGGCGCCTCGGGTTACAACCTTCACTGCTTACACGCAACATTTGTGACGTAAGTTTGAAAAAAAAAAAAAGTTCTACCTGAACCCGCGGTTAGTTTGGCAAACAGTGAAAGACGTAAGGCATTACATCACATAGTCACGTGATCAGTGACAGTGTCGTGGCTGTGCAGGCACAAAAACAATCATTCAGCTCTGTTTGCATTTCAACGTGTCTTTGTATCTGCACTCGTGATTTGTGGAGGGATTGCTGGCAGCGAGGCCGATGCATAGGCCCGTCTCCTGACTGCAGCACAGGAGCCTCAGTCCCGTGTAACTAACACGGGCGAGATGGGGCAGGAAAAAAAAAGAACAGAACTTTACCGTGGTTATTTTACTGATGGGGAACTCATCAGCACACACTTATAATTCTCCCATTACAGTAAAACATTATGGGTCTATGTGAGCTGCAGGCAGATCAGCTCCCTGTAGCTTTGTTGCCTGTGATATTGTTTAAATGTCAGCCTGAAATTTTAACTAATGGTAAATGCTGTCAATTGCATTTTAATTTCAATATGGTTGAGACTTGTTTTTTGTTTTAATTCGTATTCTTTTATACTAGAGAAGAAAATCCTGTGATAATGTTAATGCAAAATAAAGTTTGTAGACGATTGTTGATCGGTAATTTTGAGGTAAATTTAGGTTTATAAGTTATGAAACAAAATAAAAAGGTGGTATTGATATATTGATACCCTCTGTCCTCTGGTGTATGTTGTTGCATCTTTGATCAGTCTAGACGTCGGTTCCATCCAGCTCATGGATTTGGCTTTGGGTCCAAGCAGAAACAGTATTTTTAGTGCCCTAAATGACATAATATTGAGAACGTGTTTTATGACTGGTATGCTGATTTAGGTGAACAGTGATAGCTCTTTTCACATGTGCCATGCCTTTTTCGCTGTGTTTGGTGTACTTGTAGCAGTCTGACGGCATCACAAAGAAGTCCTTTTAGATTTAATCATGGCTATTCAGCCAACAAATCTGCAGCAACTGTGTGATTTTATCATATCAATGGGGACCAAAATCTATGAGAAATTTTTCTGTCACTGTGCTGAATAAATTTCACGAAAAATTAAAGCAGCTACAAAGACAACAGGTGTTTTAACCCTGTAACCAGAACACTCCAGAAAAAGAGATATTTGAAGACAAAGAATCCGTTCCTGATTAAGGGTTTTAAAAAGTGAGTAAAACTAGAGTCGATAGATAGATGAACTTTATTGTCCCAAAGGAAATTTGTCTTAGGCACAGATTCTGGCTGCTGTATAGTCCAAACCATGGCTGTCACAATCAATTCACACATAAAAACATTACTACAAAAATTCCATTATGCGAAAAATAAATAATAATAATATTAATACGTTTTATTTATAATGCACCTTACATTTCAAAATAAAATATCAAAGTGCTACAATAGGGGGTTTAAAAACAGTTCACAAAGTATAATAAAAACAAAAACACAATAAAACCCCATAAATGGAAGCATGTCACATTACATTGATGATAAAAATTAAAAAAACAGTGCACCTAATCCGTTGGTTAGAGTATATAATACGTACCAGTGAGATGTTGGGGGGGGGGAGGGGTGGGGGGGGGGGGGGGGGGGGGGGGGGGGGAGGTTCTGGAGTGGACCTCATATGTAAACTAGCTTTTCATTCAGGGTCCTTTGGCTCTCTTCTGCTGACTGCAGGATTTTCTGATAGATGGTGTTGTACTCTGTATGAATTTAACCCTTTTTTACAGATAATAAATACTAGAAAACCAGTTCTGTTTCCATGTTTGGTTTATATTATCACATAAAAAGTGTTTTCAGTTAATATGTCCAAAGAACAATGTCACAGCATGCTTCAAGAGAAAGGCCAATGTGACTTAGGTTAGGTTTTTTACACGTCATCATTTAGGCAAATTGTAATTTCAAAGCACTGGTTTTCATTTTTACCAGCATGAACTAAAAGCAGATCTATCAACTGAATGAAGGACTGCTACTGGTGCACCAAAAGAATGTTATTTGAAATAATCCATAACATATATCCATGCACACACTGCTCCCACTTATCTTGTTGAAACATTAGTAATAATTGTATTTCAGGGTTTGTGGTGAGACCCAAGTTCTTTCAGAAACAGACCTGGTTCTACACATTTTTCCGGCAGCTGTTAGTGTGTTTTTTTTTTTTTTTTTTAAACGGGCAACTGCTTACCGTGGACGATAGGTGTCTAAAAATCCAGAAGGTTCATGACCAGCCGATATGACACCAAAGCACCTGGCTCACCAGATCATGACATCAATTATCCCTCAGCACCGGTCACAAGCTGGGCAAAAGAGACAATAAATGAAGCTTTAATGTGCCTGAGTCCTAATGGAAATAACTTCAAATAGAGCATGAAGACATTCCAAACAAAAACTAATCATCAGTATGGCTGAACATAATTAGCAATTAAAATTACAATATCCAGTAACCCATTCCAAAACATTGTTTTGCCATTTTCCAAACACAGTTATGCCCAATTTATTTTGCTACACAAAACAAAAAAAAAAGCTTCATGAAAACTGAGGCTTAAGTGATTTATGGCATTCTAACAGACAGGCTGAAATTGGGAAAATGATTTAGTGGATAATTAGGATAAAACAAAAGAAAGAAAAGAAAGATTAGAAGGGGAATAGTACAAAGAGAGAGTCGGCCAAAATACACTGAAGAATGAGGAGTGTGGACAAGATTCAGAGATTGGAAAGAAGAGAGTTTCAGGACTGAAGCGCTTGAAATAATTCACTGAAAATGATTTATTAATGAGTCTAAATTCAGTACACAGTCACACAACAATGTAATCATCACTGTGAGGCGGTCCCAATAGAAACGAGCCTGATAAGTAAAAAATCATCAGTAAACCTTCAGCGTCACATCGATGTTCCCTTTGATACTAAAATAAACTGTCACCATTCATAAAGTAATGTCATAAAAGATGAAGATTAGCCTTTGAGAGCTTCATAACTAACAAGATTTTTTTGTACTTTGAAGTCTCTTTATAACACATAGTTAATGTGAAATAAGCCATTATGAGGGCTAAAATTGCTTTGGCCATTCTTCTTTCTCCAGCACCTAAACAGAATATTTCATATTTTCACCCACATTGTAACCAGAGTTGCAGGACAAACAGTAGCAGGTCCAGCCTTTGTTTGCCTGCTTTGACATCCAGAGGGTGAAGCTTGCCCTTCTACATCAACAGCTCCCATCCTGCTGAAGATGCAAGACTGGAGCTGCAACAATACAATGTGAGAGCCACCTTGGAGAAAATCAATGAACACAAAACCGTAGGTTTGAATGGAGAGGGGGACAGGGTACTAAAGGCATCTGCTGAGCTGGTTATAAATGTGTGTTTTTTAGGATATTTAACCTTCTTCTGCAGGGAGGTGTGGATTTCTCATGTGTAAACCTTTAAAAACCTTCCTATATCCTTAAAAAGGAATCTGTTGAATGCTAATGTGATATACATAAACGATCTAGCAGACCTGGACAAACACATTTCCACACATGAAGCAGAGTGGTTGTGGGCAGAAACGTACCAGCTGTCTGTAAGACTTCTAAGGTGGGTTTCAGTCGAAGCTGCTCTGAGCCTATATCCTTATATAAGCCACTGGAATAATATTTCAGCCTTTTTTTTCCATTAGATTTGCAACAGACGGCTGGAAAAGACAAAAAAGCAATAAGCTGGGATCAATTTTGAAGAAGACAAATGAAATACAAGTAAAAGGTGGTGGGTCAGTTGTTTACTGGTAATGCTAGGGAGTCCTGGAGAGGGTCAGATGTCATGATGGGCAGAGCAAGGGAAGGAGCGCTGGTACCGACATACAGATCCCTATCTTTAGCCGAATGCTTTTTTATTTATGGTTTTACAATCTTATATGTCATGGGAATAAAAGCCCTGACATTCTCATTAAAACCAAATGCCATTCCTTAATTATCCTTTCTGAGGCCAAAGTTGCAGTCACTCTGGTAAAAATTAAACCCAACAAAGCACCTGGACCTGCTGGTTTAAAAGGCCGGTGATTAAATCATGCCCATTTCAGCCAACAGGGGTAATGCAAAACTAGTTTATTGTCTTTTGAATTATTTTTTGGGCTGTATAAATACACTGAATTGAAACTGAACTAAATCAGATTTATTTATTTTTTTGTTAAAACACAGCTATGAACAAATAAATTGTTGCGCTGTACTTGTTAAGGTTCCAGGGTTGTATCAACGTGAAGATTTGATACAATCAGCTGATATCCTTAGAAAGATAAAACCTGAAAAGATTGTTCCAAAAATGTTGTCAATTTCAAACATGATCCCTGTCCCTAAGAGGCCCAAAGCAACAGGACAATCATCCAAATCAATTTGCATTTAAAAGGGGCAGAGGCGCCCAGATCCACACTGACCTTGATAAATACAGTCAGCAAACATCTGCTGCAGCCTGGACGTTATGCCAGGTTATTATTTATTGATTTTAGTTCAGCTTTTTAATGGTATGTAAATAGACAAAGTGGTCAAAAGGCTCTGAAATCTTAATATTTAAGGAATTCCTACCAGATTGACCACAGACAGGACGATGTAGTGCCATCATGGCTCATATGGTCTTTTTAAATACAGGAGCACCCCAGGGAAGAGTGAATACTCCTCTTTTGTTCTCCTTTTACACAAATGAGATGTAACTTAAGCAGCAACATGGCCATCTGTATACATATAGAGATGATACAGTGATCATTAGTCAAACAACTCTGCAAAACATTCTACTTATTTTATTCATATTGATGAACTCAGTCAATTGTGTAAAACCAGTGATTTCTATATTAATATTTATTAAAGCAAGACTTAAGAATTAGCAGCCGATCAAAGGAAATTTTCATTAATGACCATCCTCTTAAACTGGTCAATGAATGCAAATACACTGAAACTTCCTTGATAGCACATTGAAGATTAATTTAAAAGAGCTGTGTATCATATGTGTTTAATTAGGAAAAAGAAGATTCTAGACAGTGTTATTGAAAATCTTATTGAAATTATTTTAATTTTTATTATAAGTCCTGGTACGGACACCTGGCCTTAGGAATGGCAAAGAAGGCTGGGAGACCTGTATGGTAGGCAGAAACACAAAAGGCCAAACAAAAGGGGCCTTGGCATTATTCGAGGGATTGTTAAGGTCCCGTCTGGAGAGCAATACAGAGCAGAAATCAGAAATCTTTCATACCAAAAGCAATTAACTGTTGACGATTACGCAGACTTAAGGTGTGTGTCATTTGTTTGTGTAATGGCTGTATGTAATTTATTGTGTTCTTATGATTTTAACCACCATGTGGATCAAAAGGCAAATATCCACATATCTGGACAATAACAATTATTATTGTTATTTTTATTAAAAGATAAGATAAGTACACAGCAAGTCAAAAACAAGAAATTACCCTACGCCTACTATAGCTCATACCGCTTAGCTGTAGCAGTGGACGATGTAAAGCTGAATTACTTTCTAATGTTTGCATGCATCATTCAAGCTTGTTTATTCATCACCTGAGTTTCCATATTGTGGATTTCTTCTGAGGCACAAGGGGAGTCCCTTCCAATAGAACACGGTAACTATAGCAGGATGTTTCTATGAATGATGCAAGCATAAAATGTGCTCATGATGATTATTTTTGATTCTGCCACTGGATTCCGATCTGGGAACTCTTTGGGATCCCACCACATTAGCTGCAGTTTGACGCTGAGGAAAAACTGATATCTTGATTTTCCTCCTGGAGCTCATCCAAAATCTAAAGAGAACTCAAGTAGGAAACCTGGGAACCGATTTTCTGGCCCTGCTGGATATGTGATCAGACAGAATAAACAGCCTTGTAAAACGAATAGATTACAATAGGGGGAGGCAAAGATGAGACCTTGCACAGAGCAACGTGCGCAGACACAAGGATGCACACCGACTAGACATGGGTGGAAACAATGAAGGGAACTGGAGGATCAGATTAACATGGGGATAAAACCTGATGTGACTAGATTGGTAATGAATGAGCTTAGAGTAAGAGGAAAAAAAGCATCAACATGCAAGTGTATTAACTGCAACCAGTGCCAAATATTAAACAAAAACAGGAACAAAGCTCAATGCAAAAGGATAATCGGCTACTCAGAATAAAACCTGGAAACTGAACGTTGACTACAAAAGTCTACCTGTAGGAACTGGGAATCTAAATGGAGAAGAGCAAAAATGTAGAGACAGTCATGAATATATGAGGACAACAGATCACACAGCAACAATAAATGGTTGTGTTACTGAGGAGAATGTGATCAAATGTATACGCGGGGCAAAAGACTCTTAAAGGTGTACACACACCTGCTAAAGTGCCAGGTTCTCTGAGCAATAACTGAATGCATAGTTGTGCACACCAGTAAACGAACCCTACGCTTTAAGTTCATCTTCAGCATCCAGTCTTCTTTGGTAGAAAAAATTTCACTGTCCTTTCTCAAAACGTCTTGAACTATATGAGATTGTTTCTTGTTCACAGCCCTCTTCATGTTAGCACACAGGAGAACCTTCATTGCTTTCTCCTGAAGTCGGACTTCTGCCAGTTATGATGCCTTTTTTGAAGTCACTGTGATGCCAAATAAACAAATAAAAATACCTCTTTATCAACAGCGTTCTAGCAGACAAGCAAAGGTTTTGGGCCAAAACCATTCGGGCCTATAGTCCGTACGTCACTCACCTTGACAAAAGCTCAAATTCATGCTGAAAAATGTAAACTCAGATTCTGATCCTGTCATCAATGTCTCCCTCTGGTTACGGTGTCCTTTTGGTGATGTGCGGGATTTGTTTAGTTTCTTGTGCCAAACATATCAGAGGGAATGATGATGAGGTCCAAAGGTTTATGTTTGGTTTCATCAAACTATCACACAAGGTTTTGAGAGATTGAAGCCAGGCCTGGATGTTTTCTTTGAACGAAAGGTGTATATACATATATCGAACAGATCCCTGCGCCTTCGCCCAGACAAGCTGGGAATACAGGAGATTGTTGTCAAATGTAGAACACAACCTGTGGTATTGTGGTTGGCCTCTGGGCCTTGGTCTTATCATTTTTTGGGGAAAAAAGTCAACTTTTTCCCTTTCGTCGCCTATTTTCTCCAAATATTGACAAGTGTGTTTGCTGTGCCTCGGCTTATTTGTACTACACTGGCATTTGTTTCATACTTTGTACAGTAATATCATTTTGGTCCTCTGTGTCTTATCTACAACCTATAGCTTTGAAAATCTACTGTTTTAGGAGTACAGACAAATTTTCAAGCCATTCCGTTTTATTTTTTATTACATTGGGTTTTTTTTATCAGTTAATGCACAATAGTTGCTGTGGAACTGCTAAACAAGGTCATGGACTTTTGGCTAACCAATTTTGCAAATCTGCCAAGTTCAAGGCTGCCAAAGCTACAGTTGTTCAGTTTTTGGATGTATTAATCCTCACAATTCATTATGCCATCCCATAGCACACTATAAAAAGGGCGTAATAGAGTGAGATGGAGGGGGACGGGGAGTGGATGGCCTCCTTTACGTTTAAAGAGGCCACGCCTAAACAAGTAGTTTCAGACGGTTTCTTTATTCCACAGTGAACAGTTCTCAGAGTAATGCTAAATGAGAGAGAAAGCTAGAATTAACAATATTCATTCCATAATAGGTCAAATAACAGTAAAAAAATAATAACACAATGTGAATATTACAGATAATCAGTTTTAAACCCAGCGCTGTTGCTGTTTTTTTTTTCTTACTTAGCACAGAACAAAAAGTTGTAGTACAGCACAAAATCTATTCAAGATCTCTAAAAAAACAAAAGTAGTTCATATCATTACTAAACACACAAATAGATGCAAAGCATACAATAAAAATACAATAACAAGAAACATGTTGAATCGTCTTTGTCAGTGAGAGTGTAAACAGAATAACCCGATTCATTCAGTCAGTGTAGATGTGTTTAATACTTAAGTGTGTGCATTGAGAAATGTCAACCAGCCGGTCCATCCAGCCACTGTCCTCTACTCCCAGCTTCCCTTGGCAGCTCGTAGTACTCCTTAAACAATTGCATAACAATCTGACAAAAAGACAAGGCAATTGCAAACTCTAATAAACATCACATTGGCTGGTATTGATTTTTAACATGCAAAAGAAATAAATAAAAGCATAAATGTTACTCAACAACTGCATGGCTGTGTTTCAGCTCTTGTAGCTGAACTAGCTGGTTCATGGATTTTCCAGTTTGAACCATGCGCACATAAACCATCTCACCGTCCTTGTCTGAAGCGTCTGTCTCAGATGATAACGGGCTCATCGAGCTCTTCGTTGAGACCAGCTTTCATTTCTCCCGCGATGGTCAAAGTCATCTCCCAGCATCGGACGTGGTTGTCGTAGGATGGGGTGATATCTGCTCCATTCTTTTTGCAACGCAATGTCAAACTCCGAAATTCAGTGAATGGTAGCACTTTGTTTGCATTGCAATAAGCCATCTTCATCTTCATCTCCATCTTTACTTCTTTAAGTGCAGCCTCGTCGGCTCTGGTCACTCCGGTCGTTGTTTTGACATTAATGCATCCCCTGGTCAGAATGTGACGATGTGACGTGTTATTTTTTAACATTGTTCCTTTTAAATATTGTGTTTGCATCATTCACAGCTTTTTGCTGTCACTCTGTGTCTCTGCTGCTGTCTGCTGACATCACTCTCTGCTTCCTGTGCTCCTCTTGCAGTGATCCCTTATTTCCTGGGACTGCCCTGATTAGTGGTGTGTTGTCCTATAGATCCATGTCTCCTCCATAGATCTATAGGACAACAGGCGCCAGATTCTTAAAAAGCGTAGTGTGAGAATACCTTTCAGTGTTCCTTGACTGCCTTCCTGTGGGTGACTGATTGTGTGTTTGGACTCCTGCCTGTTGGCCTCGCCGGACTCTCCTGTTGGTTTTCAGGTTCTGGACATCGAGCTGTGCCTGTTGCCTGACTCTGTCTCTCTGCCTAGCCCTCCTGTACTTCTTCTACCTGTCTGATTGCTCTGAGGATCAAGACCCTGGACCGGCCTCTGCACTTGGCCTGTTGGTTTCCCTCTCTGGTATCTCAGCCGGATAAAAGATTAAACAGTTAAAACAGTTTGTGTCCAGGGTGTGAGGAGTCTGCAAGGCTCTGAATAAAAACAGAAGACAAAAGAGAAACATAATAAGTATTTGTCATTTACCAGGAATGTAGCGGCAAACCAAAAAAAAATAAAAATAAATTATATGTACAGATAGGTTCCATGTTAGAAAATAAGTAAGTAAGTAAGTAGCATCTAGATGTATTACAACAATGGAACAGACCATATGATGCTGCAGACAGTTTAGGTCAGTGTCCATATAAAGTCACTAGTTTTGTGTGTATGGGGGGTTATTAGTAGTTTAGCAGTCTTATGATGTGTGGAATGAAGCTGTGGTGGACTCTGGTTGTTCTTTATTTGAAACAGCAGAAGCTCTTGCCAGGGGGCAGCAGGGAGAACAGTCCATGATGAGGAAGGGGGGTGGGGGGGGGTGTTTTATGGTGTTTTATGGTTGTCTGAGCCGTGGTCAGGCAGCGTCTGCCAGCAGTGTCATGGATGGAGGGAAGCTCTGTCCTGGTTTTTCTCTCCACTGTCCTTCCTCCTCTCTCTGCACATTGCAGGCCCCTAAACCAGACAGAGATGCAGCTGGTCAGTAATGTCCTCTGTTGTCCCTCAGTAGACAGTGGTGGTGGTGGTGGGGGGGGGGGGGGGGGGTGTTCTACAGAGGGACAATAGCCATCAAACCCCTGCACCTGGTGCTAACTCGCTCCACTGCTGTGTCGTTGAAAAGGTCAGCAGCGTTCTCTTTTGTTTAGTTGACATTCCCTGTAAGTTGCTGTTGTCCCGGCTGAGATCCATCGCTGCTGCGTCAACCCGCTGACTTAACGATGTGGTTGGTACTGAACCTGGCACGTTGGTGCTGGGTCATCTGAGGGAAATCACGCTGAAAACACAAGAGAGACATCATAAGAGGCGGGCTGCTAATAATAAAAGTAAAACAACCGAGTTGTAAATCTAACAAATAGCTGCACAGAAAGCTGCGCTGTTGACGTACAGAGATAACCTTGCAGGGAAACATAGGTACTCCCAGTAGTCTGTGATGTCCTGGATGTGAAGTTATGGAAGCTTTAAAATGATATTTTGTAACCTCTTCATTCTGTCAGACTCATTTCTTTGTTCATTTCTGTTCAGCCACAGCTGCTGAGCAGAGCTCCAGTGTCCTCTGTGTCCTCCATGGGCGTAGGTTTGATTTCAACTTTGGTAGGGACACTACTGGTCTCAAGTTTCATTGGTTTGATGTCATTGGTCCTACGCAATATGCATGCTCCTATTTTTTTTATACTTGACGTGAGCATCAGGGGACATTTTGTTTAAAGAGAAAAGCAGCATTTTTTGCAACATTAATACAAATTTTATAAGCACTACACACACTAGATGCTGTTGTCAATGTTTGAAGCATCACCTGCTCTCATGAATGTGGAATTGGGATTTTTTTCCACTTTGAAAAGGTTTGCATTTCAACTTACCAGCGACTAAGACAGAAGGCAAATATGTGCCTATTTAACCAAATATAGTCTAAATATGTCTGTTGTATGTGGATTTATCCTGTATTTTCTTTTGAAGATGTAGAATTATGCAGAGGTAAACAGAGGTAAAGCCCACTCTTATTTCTTTTATTTAATATGCTCTTTATCTATCATAAAACAAAGCAAAATAATACATTCAATGGACTGCAAATAAATTTATTGTATTTACATGTGCACAGGAACTAGAAGAGGAACTGGCACTGAGCATTTAAAATATTAACTTCAATATACAAGTTGTACAACTAGGCTGTAGTTACGCTGTGTAACCCATTTCACATACTTTATCGTAACATTCCAAATACGTTTTTTACATATACATCTGAAGTGTAGATAACAACACCCAAAACATGAACATTAACTTGAACCTAACTTGGATCTCCACACATTGAAGCTGGACTGTAAATACTGTTCAGTGTATTCTATTTCATCTAAACATTCCGAAGATGTGCCTACGTTTGTCATTAACAGAGACAAACTGCTGACAAAGATCTTTTAGATCAAGCTGGTCCAGAACGGTTTGATGAACATGACAGACTGCTATGTTATTGAGGCGCTGTTGAGTCATGGTTGACCTTAACCATGTTTTTAACCTTCTTAGTGCACTAAAGCTTAATTCTGCCTCCGCTGATGCCACAGGGACAACCAACAACAGCCTGATCAGTTTTTCCACCTCATCAAACAAGCCTCTGACTTCACTGGACATCCCCTTCAGAATATTTGCAGCTTCTCTAACAGATGTAAATTTATGCTTGGATTGAAACATTGCCAGCTGGACCCTCAAACTCCCTGTGTCTATTTCTGGATACTGCCCTATACTATCATCCACTTGTCCAGTAAGGAGAACATTTTCAACCGGTTTCAGTTTTTGCAAATCTGGTTGGTTAAACCGTTCCGTAAACTGACTCTCCAAAGTGTCCAACACCTTAAAATATTCAGCCCTAAAGTGTTCCTCAGGTGATTTTGCCCTATGGGGAGAAGCTCCACCACTGAACCGCTTGGGAGGTTTTCTCTGGTGGGGTATTTCAATAGGGTCAAGGTGCAGGGTATGTGTCATTTCTGCAGCCTTTGCAAATAACACTGCAAACTTCTCCTCCGTTCTTTTTTCTTTGATTGTGGATTGGACATAACCAACAGCAGTCTGCATCCCCTCTATTGTTTGTGATCGATTCTGCAAAGATCGATTTAAACACTCCAGCTCTCCCAACACATCTGAAGCTACCAGCAGTCCAAGAACGGTTTTACCCTTAAGAAATCTTTCTAAGAGTCCATTGGCCCGAGTGCCAGTGTCAGAGCTTACTGAGGCCATTTCCTCCAAACTAGACAACACAGCTTCATATTGACAAAGTACTTTGTCAACGGCCTGGCCACGTACTGTCCACCTGGTGGGACACAGAGGCTTGATCCCCCTTATATGACCCCCAGTCACAGCCTGTCCAGCCAAAAGCCCCTTAAACTTCCCAGACTGGTTGCTTAGAGTTCCCAGTTCATGCACCCACTGCAACGCATCACGCAGTATGGGAGAGGCACAACAAGCAGACTGTGTAATAAGATTCACACAGTGGGCACCACAGTGCACATACAATGCCAATGGCTGCTCTTTTTTCAGCACTGCCTGCGCCCCAGAAAACTTCCCAGCCATATTAGCTGCTCCATCATAGGTTTGACCTCGCAATGCAGTGATTGGAATGTACAGCCTCAGTAGTACATCAACTGCTAGCTTGGCCATTTGTTCACCTGTTGTCCCTGGCACCTCATATAGTCCCACAAATGCTTCATTTGGCTCTAAGTCCTCGTCCACATATCTCAAACATAAAGAAACTTGCTCTTTCCCTTGTATGTCCTGAGTGCTATCCATTATAATGGAAAATTGGACCACCGGTAAGGACCTGATTGTTGAGGCAATTTCCCGAACGATGGTGTTCCCAAATAAAGTTAGATATTCGTTCTGGCATTGTGGGCTCACATAGTCATGGCTACGAGTAAGCCAAAAGGACAAAAGAGAGTCATTTTTTGCCATAAACTTTACAAGATGATGCAAATTACCTTCATCTTCTTCATGTCCTCGAAAAGCAAGTCCCTGTCTTGCAAGATACCTTACACAGCCCATTATTTCCAGTAGACAATGTCTTGCCTCCTCCTGAGCTTTGGCCATTGCATTAGAAAGCTGAGTATTAACTGGAGCTTGCTCCATAACATTAACAGCAACAGCATGATGGTGTGCTCTGGTGGCTTGATGTCGATTAAAGCTATCGATGGCATTTTTCCAATTATTGAAACCATTTAAGCAAAAAGCAGGTTCATTCTTTTTCTCCAGTGTGGTCTTTTTGATGGTGTATGCTTTGACACATTTAAAACACAGAACTTTTTTTAGTGTAGGGCTATAATGCAGCCATGTAAACTGACTGTACCACTTTGCCTGGAATCTTAATGTCTTGTTTTTCAGTTGTTGCACTTCAACAAACTTTGGATCCGGCTGGTATGGCTTACTGCCCATGTCCAGGACACTACACTGACTTGCTTGAGGTCTACCTTCACTCAAACTGGCTTTCCCCTAAAGAGCAAAGAAAATCATACAACTCTGTATTCACACTAGCTGACAAATTAACTACAAGCTCTAATAAAAGACCATTCCTTCATTATTAAGGCAGTTACATTAACAACCTCACCTGAAGCCCTGATGGTCCAGGAACATCTCCCTCAGCCTGCTCTATACTGTCCTCCCTTGACATTTGAGTTTCCTATGTACAATTAATCAACCAAACAAACATGTAAATCAAGCAAACTATCCTAAAATCAATGTGTCATTAGTGAGCCTAAAAGAGATCACAGAATACCATTACTCATACTGAACAAAAATAAACTCTCACCTGAAGCCCTGAAGGTTCGGACACTTCTCTCTCTACCTGTGCTGCAACATCACCACTCATTGTTTCAGTTCCCTAAATTCAGCCATATCAAATACAAATGGATATTTTTATTGATAAAAAGCTGCTCCTTAATTTGTAATTAAAATCTATTAGACATCACCTGAAGCACTGAAGGGCCAGCTGCTTCACCTTCAAGCTGCCCTGCATCATTATTACTGGATATCTGTGTTTCCTATAATCATATAATGTTATTATTATACAAGTGTGTTTTTAGTATTAAAGGATTAAATGTACCACAAACTTTTATATCATCCTATGATACTTACTGTCTGAGTGTTGAAATAGCTCCTTATGTCTCTTTTCATTTTTGGTGGCATCATCTACAATCACAACACTAAGCATGAGCCTAAGTTTATTCAAATATAAAATCACTTTTAACAATTATTTAAAGAAAATATAACACTATCTTATCCGTAATGTAATAATATCCAAAATAAACAGCCAGATTCAAGCATTTTTACCAGACACTAATGTTTGTACTTATTTACTAATGGACTGTGTGGAAATCTATGTAAAATCAAACCAATGTGTTCCTCTGTTTGTACTTTATCCTATTTCTAAAAGTAGAAATAGTCCATTAAATAGCACTATTATTATGTGAAACCCTAATTATGCTTTCTAAACAAAAAATAGCAATGTTTAGGCACCATCTCGTGTTGTTATACACTCTATAAAACGAATAACACGCTATTTATATCTGAACCGCCTTAAAGGGATTTTTTGAAAGCTTCCATTCTTTGCTTGTCGATTTTTCCAGCAGTCTTCAGAACTCCTGCCTGACACAGAATATTTAGTTTTATAAAATAAAAAAAGTTTTTTGTTGATAAAATGTATTATACTTCAGAATTAAATATTATTTTAAGATGCTAACGTTGGTTACTTACATTTCTTAAGTTCCACAAATGAAAACTACTCTCTCCTGCTTCTTCTATCGCCTGTTATAGCGTAGATAATATATTTTTTTAAATTGGGACTAGTTTCGTAGTCTAATATTCGTTGTAGTAACCGCAGTATTCTAGCGTGAATTAAATTTAAATTTCGCGCTGCAAGCATGCACGCACATGCACGCACTAGAAAACAGCCAACCAGGGAGAGAGAAGGCGGGACTTAAGGCAAAACAACCAATGAGAGTGGAGTTAAACAGCACACAGCACAGTTACGTGCGCTGCTAAATTAAAGCGACAGAAAAAGACCGACTGGACACGCAGGCTGGCAGACGGAGCTGCAGCAGCAGCCGCCGCCAAGCAGCGGAGCTGCGAGAGGAAAATAAGCGACTGCTGTAACAACGATGTATTGTAAATTATAAACATGTTATTCACATCGAATTATTGGTAGGGACAATTAGGTAGGTCCAAAATTTTGGTAGGGTCATGTCCCTATGGTCCCTATACAAACCTACGCCCATGGTGTCCTCTATAAAGTTTTCTACATTTCACTGCAGTGTGAAGAAGCAATGAAACACGACACCTTGTTTTCCTTTTCATGCCCAAATGGTAGAAATGTGGCTTTTAACCTTAAGAGGATAAAGGAATATGTGTTTTTTTTATCTTCATACAACACAGAAGGTAACCTTTGATCGAGGGAACCATGAAACACCAATTCCCTTGAATCCTTCAACTGTTAATTGGAAAGAGCAATGGAGGACTTTCTTTCTAGAATAACTTGAAGAGATTTTGGTTTTGGAAAAAGTATTGTTAAGAATTTACATTACAGTCATCAAGTCGTACCATCGTCCTTACCAGCTGCAACTTGACATGTATGAATACAGAGTGTCATACCAGCCTTTCTGCCGCTGGAGAATCATTATTTATTCATAAGGCAGAGATGGTCATCATTAGACTGAAGAGTGAGGAGCCATTTCTGATCCAGTAGCCTGTCTATACAATCTGAGTGAATTTATTTTTAATTTTCAATTATTCCTGGCTATACTTTTTGATGTTTTTAATTCTTATTACTTATTCTTACTTTCTTACCGTGTATTTCTTACTTCGTTTTGACCACTCATCATCTCGAGAGCCATGTCTCAAATAATTTACCTGTGAAAATACAGTTATTTGCATAACATAGTGTTTTTTTTACTGAAGTTAAATTAGTTGTGCTGCTGCTGCCAGATAAACTGTTGCAAATATTTTTATTAGATGCCTTCCTGTGTCGGATTGGCAGCTTCTCCAGGTAATCCTAAACCTTCTGATTTCACTGCAGATGTTTCTCTCTCTGCGTTTGTTTAGCACGCTCCTGAAAGCCCCAGAGAAAGGTGGAGGTGCTAACACTTTCTCATCACTGATTTATTTATGCATAACATTGGCAGCACACAAACGCTAGCCCTCTGCAGGTGGATTTCATGCTCTGTGTTTGCATTTTGTTTTGTTGCACTAACCTTACAAGCATATTCCGGGTTGTATCAACGTGGGCCATACGCACACAGGCAGAGCCTTCTCACTGCCGATATTTAAACAAGCATCAGCAGACCTCCTGTGTTTGTCTGTGCTGAAGCAGCAGCTGTCCAAACGATAACCAGAACACTTAAAGCTATTACAAACCAAACAAGGAGGCACCGTGTCTGTGTGTAATTCAAACACTGTTCGCCTCACAGGGGAGGCAAAACAAAGCAAACTGTTTCATTTCGTGTTTGACTACCAGCTGTTTAACAAAGCAAAATGCAAGCTGTTAGTTGCATACGCAATAAAAAATATCACTAATAATAATTGTTGTGGAAAATGTAATCAGAACATTTTCATTTTCCTTCTCCATGCTTAGCCTTAAAGCTTGAATCTTTTTTCTGACAACAGTCAGAAAATCTAAAATCTAGTCTAATTATACAGAGACTGTATTCTCTTCGATGGATTGTTAGTTTGTTGATCAGGTCTCAGTCATGTTGCTTCTTCATTTCATGTTTCTTTTACTTTTAGTAATTTCAAGCAAAATTTTCTTGACTATACAAAAAGAAGCCATCTCACATAAAATTTGGACTTTTACTGTTAGTTGAGTTGACCAAACACCTAACCTGTTTGTGGTGCCTTTTTTTTTTTTTTTTTTTTTTTGAAGGTAATACTAGCTGAGACTGTTTTTAAAGTTACAAATTCTAACCATTCTGATCTCTACAATCAGTTTTAGACAGTGGCGGTTTTACATCAAATTACTCCCTGGGCGAGGGGCACCGATTCCTCACATGTGATAGATAATTGGAAACCGCTTTTGGGGCGAGATTATTTTTAATTTCTTTTTCTTCTTTTTTTTTTTAGAAGCAAAAAAAGCACCTAAATCCATCACAGACTTGTTATCAGGGCATCAACCCTCCAGACCACTCAGGTCTTCTGGCTCCAGCCTGCTCTGCAGAACCAGAACCAGAACCAGAACCAGAAATGGAGAAGCAGCATTTAGTTCCTATGCTCCACTGATCTGGAACAAACTCCCAGAAAACTGTAAAAGTGCGGAAAGCCTGAGTTCCTTTAAATCAAGATTAAATACCTATTTGTTTAGAGTTGCCATTAAATGTTAATGTTGAAGTTTGTAGTCCAACTTATTTTATATCCTGAGCTGCTACTGCTATTCCACTGCAACTTGTTTTCCTCTGTAATCTTTTCTTTTCTTGTGTTCTGTTCATGTTCAGCACTTTGAATTGTCTTGTTACTGAAATGTGCTACAAATAAGTTGTCGTGCCTTGCCTCCAGTCCTCCATCTCGTCCAGGTGAACACCGTGGTATCTGTCACCTCCTCCACTTCTTCTCCCATTATAAAAGTAGTGTTTGACCTATTCTGCTCGAAATCTACAAACACCTCATTTGTTTTGCTCACATTCAAGATGGGATGATTTTTTTTCCATTTCCTGTCACCTGTCTGTCCACCAACTCGCTAACTGGTCCAGACTCTGACTTGTTTTGTAGTCTGAGGTGTACAGAGCTACAGTAACAAATGGTAAGATTCCATTTAGTACTATATATAGAAACAGTTGCCTTTGTTCCGGTGTAAAAACTTAATTTTGACAGATAAGGAGTCAAAAAAGGCAGGATTAATACATAACAGGTGGGATTCTAGGACATGATGGGAAAACACTTGGAAAAAAGCATCTATCTGACTGACAGTTATTAGAAAGGATTTAAAGAATCCAGTGAGAATGGTATTTAACCTTTTGTTAATGTCTAGAACATTATTAGCACAATATATTGTCTAGTACACTGCATGTACTATCTTCCTAACACCTATCCCAACTTTTTTGCTTTAGACAGTTTTGTCAGTGGACATCTGGTTTAACATTTATTCATCAGCCACCAAATCAACCTTTGACCTCAAAACCATGTCAAAGAGCAAACAACAAAACAGTAGCCTAATTCAGAATGATTCATTCAAACCTAATAAACTCATTCTAAAAGAAATAATTCACAGGACTATGGTGTATGAGCTTATCGGTTTTATTTGCAAAGTTCTGTGGAATAACAGAGCTGAGATTTCCTCCCAGTACTCATTATGAAATGAATAGGCTCTACTCCTCCTAGGCATCTGCAACACAAGATACAAAGACTCTGTCCAACAATGAGATCTAATACACATTTAGGTAATCTGAATGTCGGGTTTTGATGCATTTTAAGGCTCCAGACCGTCTGCATGTAGACTCTTTCGCTGGATAGAAGCACTCCAAATGATTAAATGTCTCTGGTGCATTAATGTAATGTTGCAGCCGTTCACCTTTCAGTATTTTCTGGTACCCCAACCTCTCACCCATAGAACAACTCAATCCTTTGAATCATGTTGTTTGAGGTGTAAATAATCACTTTATTAGCACCACAGCATTTGGCTGAGAGGCCAGAACAAAAACCTTTTAGCCCATAAAAAACAAAGGAACAATTATTTATTTATTATGTATAGATAACAGGATGCACGATGGTCAGCAAATTAAAATTATGTATTAGTTACATCCTATTATTGATTTGAACACCATGTCCACTAATCAAGTGTGAAATTATAACCGCATGCCTTGTAGCATTTTGGTTTCCACATTTACTCCTAAAACAGACCTGACCTGTCGCGCCGTCAGACCCTGAAGATATGCAGTTGCATCTAACAGCAAGATGTTAGCAGCAGCTCTTTTAGGTCCTTTGTGTCTCTAAGTTGGTTTGTTTGTACAGAACATCCTAAAGATCTATCTATCCAGCGTTTATACTTGTTTACCCTTGCAGGGCCAAGGGTTTGTGGGGGTTTACTGGTGCCACTGTGTGGACAAAGGTGGGGTAGATCCTGGACAGGTCATCAATCCATCACAGGATGACACAGAGACACACAGGACAAATAAAAATACGCCCACATAATAATACCTAAAGGCAATTCAGTCGTGTTTTCTTTTCTTTTTTTACTTTGGGATGAAATCTGAGAACTTGGAGAGGATCTTTGCAAACTCCACAGATAAAGATGTGAGGTCAGAATTCAAACCCAGGTCCTGCGTGCTGTAAGGCAGGAGTGCTAACAACTGCACCACCATGCAGTCACACATCCATATCTGGGGAATTATGAGGGAAAGTCGACCGTTATTCTGCTCCTTTCAGATGTGGCAGACCACACTTTTTTGACCAAATGTTTCCAACATAACGTTTCCCAAACATTACATTATCTCTGTCAGCTTACCTCCCTCTCATAATGCATTCTTGTGCCATGTGTACCCCAGACAAAAGCGCACACATGTGCCATGTGTACCCCATGTGATATAGAAGGAGCTAAGCAACCCATCAGACCATCCATTGCTTTGCTCTTATAACTAACATGCCCAGTGTATTTACTTCTAGCAGATATAATGGGCATTGGAATATGCAACACACAGAGCTATCCCTGTCCAGCATTTACTTCAGCAAATCTACAAAACTTCTAAAGTAGCTCATGAAGTGTGAGCACAGTGGCCAGCCTTCACGCCATCGTGTGCATCAGCGAGACCTGGCAACACCTGAACCTGTTGCCAGTTATCCACTGATCTTTCCTTTGTACAGCTTTTGATAGACACCAACTGATGTAGGCCAGGAACATCCCATAAGTTGTATATATATCACAACAGACTTAAATGTGAAAAGAAAGGCATTGAATATGTCCCCTTTAAGAAAGATGTCTGATAAAAATTAGTAAGAGACCTTTTCTTATTTTAACTTGCCTCCATTGGATCCATGTTAACTTCTGAATAGAGATTAAAAGCTTATTTCCACATATAAAGGCCTTAATAATCAAGCTCCATCATATATCAGAGCTCTGATTACCCCGTATGTTCCTAACAGAGCACTTCACTCTCAGACTGCAGGTCTGCTGGTGGTTCCTAGAGTCTCTAAAAGTAGAATGGGAGGCAGATCCTTTAGCTATCAGGCTCCTCTCCTGTGGAACCAACTCCCGGTTTTGGTCCGTGAGGCGGACACCCCGTCTACCTTTAGGACCAAACCCATCAGGTAAGCTACTGCTGCCAACAGCTTCATGTTATTTCAGTGTTTAAACCGGTCTCTCTCGTAGACATAGCCTCTGGCTGAGCTTTTATTGTATGTGCTCACTTTCATCCTCTCGACTTGAAAACAATGTGAAAAGAATTGGGCAAACAAGCGCTTCCTCTAAAGTTGAAGGACTAAAAATGATGATTAATTCCCTTCTTGCAGATTTCTACAGGAAAAAAAGGCTGCTGATAAAATCATTGTATTTAATAGCAGAACTTTGTGACTCAATAAGCACAGAATATTTTGTTTATTGCATTTAGCTGCAGCTTGACATGTGCAACAAGACAGAGAGACAAACAAGTGAAGGGGTGGATGAATCTGAATAAAAGCAGTTAGTACCCAAGGATGAGTCAAGGGCTGGCGCCAGAGGCAGTGAAGAAAAGATGGGAAAAAATTTTTGACAGATTTGTATGAGAGAAAACAAAAGAATGATCAGAAGCACAAAGTGAGGATTTATAATCATATAGCTTCAGTCATGTTAAGGTTGTGTGAACTTTTACAGCATCACAACAGAGTCCAGGTCCTGAAGCGGCCTTCATGTTGTTATCAGTGTGCTGTGTGTGATAGGGCCCCTAAATGTGGTAACATGTGGTAGGATCCTACTGACCTGTCAGTGGACACGTTAATTAGTGCTATTAGCAGGCAGACTCCAGCTGAGGCTCGTATCACAACCAAATATTTTAAATCTGCTCTCCTTCCACTGATCATATTCGTGCTCAGACCCTCTTTTAGAGCACCAGGGAGGAAACATCCAGGGATGTTTGTTTTTTGTGACCCATATTCAGCATTTAGAAATGCTTAAAAAGGTATCTGGAGTTGTTAGAGAATAAATTAATGACTTCATATGAAAGACGTGGTTATTTGTAGAGATAGGTAGTACCTGTACAGTTACTCCGTTACATTTACTTGAGTAACTTTTTGAAAAATACACTTCTGGGAGTAATTTTACTGAACCGTACTTTTTACTTCTGCTTGATTAATATTATTTTGAAGTAACACTACTCTTACCTCAATACAATTTCTGTTTATTCTACCACTTCTGGTAACTTCACTAAATGAAGAAATGTTTTAACCAAAGATAAAAAATTTCCCTTTGTACGAAAGCTCATCATTTTAATGTTATTTTCTATCTGTGGATCCTACAGCGTCATTCACAGGTCAAATAGATATACAGTAATTTGTCCCTGGAGGTACTTTTTTACTTTTGGTACTAACATATATATATATATATATATATATATATATATATATATATATATATATATATATATATATATATATATGTTACCTACTTTGTGGCATCAGTACCTTTACATTGTGACAAAATTAGTTTCTTCTGACTTCTGAATTTGTTCATTTGTAATGATATTACTAACGTTCCCTCGTTTTTTATTTCATTGTTTTATTATTTAAAGTATAAGCATTTTCATCTCTCTGATTAAGTCATTTTGTACAAATTTAATAAGATGTTACGGTCAGCTAGTCACTAAGTACTTGACTAGCGTTTTTAACTTTTGAGTAATTTGTTTGTGCATGACAACTTTTAACTTCCACTTGAGTAATAACATATTCAAGTAAAATTACTCTTCCTAGAGTACAATCTCTGGCTCGTCTACCCACCTCTGGTTAGTCATCATGTGTGATTACATGTTATAAGTGTAATTAATGTCCTCAGTATAAGGAAGGCTGTTTCCACTTGTGACCGTCATTGCCAGCTGACAAGACCTCTGATTCTGACATCTATAAATTTTTATGTATTTTAGCTAAATTGCCTATGATGAGCTTTACTTGTTCTGTGATGGACTGGCAACCTTTCCATAATGACAGCTGGAAATAGGCACCAGCCCCTTCCCCCCGCACTGCATGGGATTAACAGGTATAGACGAAAGATGGATGGATGAAGTTCCACTCATTATTTGAGGTGACACGTAAACATTTTCATATTTTCCAGGGTCATATGACATCAAAACCCGGTAGACAACAATATTGACAACCACAGTGAGCCATCTCTGGGTCACAGAGCGCTTGATATATTTTTCCAGCATCTTGTTAAGGATGGTTTTAGCTGCTGTCGTCTAATATTGATCACTGACCTCATTCTCTTCCAAAACCTCAGGGCTCGACAACTCATCTCTCCATAATTCAAATGTGTGCTCATGTTCTGGAGGGGTGACAAAGCTCAAAAGTTTTCTCTTCCTCATGTTCACAACATCAGAACCTGTCTAATGTTTTTTTTCAATATTTATAATTTTGCAAAGTTAACCCTCAAACTGGATAGATAGTTTAATGTGTGATTTTTAATTACAGTTTTTTTAAATTTTTTTATAACTATACTCAGTTGCCATTAATTGGATGCATCTGTTCACTTGCTTGTAGATTCAAATAATGGCTAAGAAAATCACACGGCAGCGACTCAAAGCTTCGAGGTTGTTATGGATTATGAAATTATAGATGGTGGAGCTGGAGAAAGCTGTTAATGCAAGGATTACTGATACAGTACTGTTATACTGTACATGTTATTGTAGGGGTGTACACAATTAGTCCTACATACTGCTTGTGTGAGTAATGAACGTCTCTCTCTCGCGTCCGGGAATCTACCCGTTGTTGAGCCTGTAATGAAGCTGTAAACAGCCCTCTGTCTTGTTGGATTAAACATGCGGTCAGTTCTTATCGAGGTATTTAAACATGTTGAGGAGAAATTTTCCAAACTGAGCATTAGCATGGGGGAACGTGGAGGGTTTCAGCAGCTTTTAACATGGCGTGGCATTGTCATAATGCTGCGTTTAAACCAAACCCAAATGCTGAAACCAAAACTCTGAGACAGAAAGACAAACTAACATTAGGGGTTTATTAGGGGTCTGGGGGGCTTGTTTCGGCGAATAAGTAGGATCTTGTTTAAGTGCTGATGCTGCAGCTTGGAAGGAGGTGTAAATCCACCAGAGTGCAGGTGCTGAGGAGCCAAACCAAGGAGCCAGGGGACTGGTAAGATCCAGGATGGAAGGGAAGAAAGCAGGCGAGTCCAGGTATGGTAAACTACCACACTGACCCCGAGGTTCCACCGAACAGGAGCGCCACTCTTTCTGCCAGGCACTCTTTCCACAGGGAGTGATTTTAGGGTGGAACGCCGGTACGTGGTTGGATTGGGTCATCGCTCGATGGTGTACTTGTTTGTTATTTAAATCGATGTCCATAGAGTCCAGTATCGAGTGACATCTGATGGTGTCTTGGTGCTGGAGCAGCGGGTAATGACATAAGTCATGAGTCTGCACATGTAAACTCGACCGGATCCACTTTGCTTTTAATCAACTGACATCCTGCCTGAACGATCCGCTCTGCTTAACACGGGAGTGAGGATTCTCAAAAAATCCTTGCAAACCACCTGCACAGGAAAAACACAGGATGTCACCAAAAAAGCTCAAGGAAGTTAAGTAAAGTAAGTCTTTCTTTCCACAGATAAATAGAAGCCAAGACGGACTGGTGCTGAATACTGGTGCGAGCCCGGCTTAAAAGGTTTGCAGGCCATCAGGGAAGAATCAACTGCAGTTGTGTAGGGTGGTACTGAGGAGAAAACCGCGGCCATGGTGTCAGCCAACAGAGCAGGGTGGGTCTAACCAGCAGTGAGGAGGAAATAAAGAGGCAGGAATATGATTTGATCCTTTTGTCTCGGAGGTCAGATCTCACAAGTCGCAGATTACGTCATCTCCGTCTCTTTGCTACCAACTGAACATACCTCCGTTGGACAGTAGGGAAAAACATTGTCTCTCACAATGTTGTTAAAACCATAACAATGACAATAACACTGTTCTAGGAGGTATTTTGTGCTGATGAACGGAGCTGAAACATCCCGTCTGATGAACACTGAAAGGTAACAACTATACGACTAAACGTTACACAAATAATAGAGAGCTGCTACAAACACTCAAAGTATGAGGTTTTACTCAATGTGATGTGAGTAGCAGCCATCATGACTACAGAAGTCAGGTACCATCTTGTTGCGCCGAGTTTCTGACTCGTAATACCGACTTTAGAGGCTGTTCCAGTTAGATTTTCCGACCCAGAGGTGGTGAATCCCGACTACCGAGGGCAAATGGAATGCACTAGAAGAAGTGGAGAAGAAGAACCCCACAGCACCCAGATCCTAACACATTTAACAAAAACTCAACAATAACACAGAAAACATGTGTGGTTCACAGAATTTCAACTTCAGTAGAAACATTTAGATGGTAGGATCAGAAATTAACAAAAGCAACATACTTGGATCCATCCCTACTTTGGTTCAACTTATTGTTGGTGGTGGTGTAATGGTTTCCAGGGTGTTTTGCTGGCACACTTTCGGTCACTTATCAACTGAACATAGTTTAAATCCTGATGAGTTTTGCTGCTGGTCATGTAATCCAGTAATACCCATCCTCTTATGGCTGCTTCCAGCAAGAATATGCATGGTGCCACAAAGCCCAATGGACCCCAGTGGGCTCAACAGTCAGATGTCAGTGGAGCACCTTTGGGATGTGGTGGAAACATTTGTATGTGTATCATGTGAATATTGACTAATTCCTCTGAGGAATCTTTCCGACACCTTGGTGAGTCTCTGCCATAAAGAATCAAGGCAGTTCTGAAGGTGAATGGTTATCCACCCCATTATTAGGTTTGTTTAACAAAGTCAGACAGGGGATGGTATATTGAATTATATAATTAAAATGTGTTCCTCTCTTTTAGCTAATGTAATTAAGTTACCTTTCTTTGATGTCAGGATATTAAATGACCTTTAAATAACAAGTTCTTGTCACATCTCATGACATTCAGATAGCAGGAGGTCCTCCAGTTTTGATCAGATAGTGTGTTTCCTGGTATCTGTGATGTTTTTACACCATTTTGCATCCAAAGCTCTAGCTGTAGTTAATAGTTTAGCTCGGTCTGAAACCTCTGCAATCAGAAGAGCCAAAAAAAGAAAAAAAAAAAAAGAAGAAAAAAAAAGAAAAAAAAAGAAAAAAAAAGAAAAAAAAGAAAGAAAAAAAAGAAAGAAAAAAAAAGAAGAGCCATTTCTGCGCCCAGTCCAACTAAATAAAACTCGTTTAGAGCTACTAATTTTACATGACCTTTTCAAAAAAGAGATCATTTGTATTTTTTTATTAATATCTGATGTAGGAATTGTGTTGCCATTTATGAAGACATTCATAATCCTATTTTTATGTTTTGAAATAAAAAAAAATGTAAAAAGAGGACATAAATTTTTTTCAGTGAGTTGTTTTGTGGAAAGTTATGTTAAAAAAAAGCACAAAGTTTCCAATCTAAGGACAAGAAAAATAGATCTGAAAATGTCAGTTTAGCGTCAGTTTCTGTTGTGGAAATTAAATGCAATTATTAAATGAAAACCTGATAAAACAAACTGCATTTGTTTTTCTATCTAATTAAAAACATTAGCTGGTCCTTATCATTTTCAGAGTCATTGTGGAAAGCCAAATGAGCCGCTTGTGGCTCCGGAGCCGCAGGTTGCAGACCTCTGGTCAAGCTGAAACGGTGAAAACACCAAGCTGAGTTGCTGACATTTCCCTCACCTCATCTATCATCATTTCATCAAACCAGGTCCAGGATTCTCAGGTCAAATCTTGAAGTCTCTGCTCCTCTGTATGCAGGAAGGTGTGTTTTTCAAGTCCACACGGATTTCCGTGGCCAGGATGTTGCTAGGCAGTGACGTTTCAGTCAAAAGGAAAGAACAACTGTCTTTCTTTGTGCTCCATGTGGGATTGCAGCCAAACACCCAGCCATAAATAATCCACCTTATTATACACACAACCACAGGTGCCTAATTAGGCTGTAAGATAAGAAGCAAAGTCTGATTGATAGGGGCAATATCCTACAAAATTATACCCATAGCAAAGAGCGTTTCTAGTCAATGTTACTGTGTTCTGCGCACCAATAACTCATCCACTAATTGGATTACATGATGAAATGTGTGCCCACCTGCTGTGTACGTTCCACCACCTGTCTGTGTTGCTCTACAAGCCTATTTCCTTTATCTTGTGCAAGAACTACTGTAAATCTGAGCAGGTTATAAAAATGGAGCATCATTTCACCATCTGTGCGACAGATCAATTAGTCCCCTAAATGAACATTCAGTAGACCATTACATATGTTAAGCAGCGTTTGATATTTGTAAAATTTGTGAGTAGCTAATGCTCAAGTGTCTGTTGAATGACACCCAATCAATAGAAATAGCAGAAAAGACATTTCATTTCTTTTTACTACAGATTTAGAAGACACATAGCTGTCTTTAGTTGCCAGGTGTATTTTTTATTGATTGTGGCCATAAAGACGAACTAGAACGTTTATATTTAAGGTGCTATCCCATCATGACATAATAAAATCTGAAACACAAGAAAGGGAAGAAGAAAAAAAGGCTGTTGCTGGGTTGTATGGCTTTCAGGGTGGTGTCATTTCCTTTTTCCCTCTTTTGCTCTTCCCACTAAAGACAAGCTGTTGACACTAGTGAAAACTCTGCGGGTAGTCTTGTTTAAAAATAACAAAGATTTCAGCTCTGCCAGACTACTATTCAACAGCAAGACCAACCCCAAGCACCTTGTGGAGAGAGGTTGCTCTTCTAGATGAAGTGGAGAATAAAAAAAGGATTGGAGAGAAAATATCAAAAAAAATACATATAGTATCTACTTTCATGACCAGTTTTTAAACCAATTAACTAAGCTGCTTTGCAATTATCACAGATAACCACATCAGTTATTTGATGTTCAGGGATTTCTGCACATTGTGACTTTAGCCCAAGTTTAGTTTAATAAAATTAGGCTTAAAATATTAAAATGTTAGACATCAAACAGAAAAAGGGATTAGAAACTGCTCAGACTGCTTATTTAAATATTTGCTTTTGATTATGATTTGGCTTTAGTATCAACAGAATATTTTGGTTGATGGGCATGAAGATTATAATTGCAGTACCTATTCCATTCCTCCAAGTATGGCCATTCTTCAAGTCTTTGACGCTTCAGTTAAGCAGATCCCAACAATATTATCTGGGAAGTCTCCCTGGATGGAGCAAATTAATTAATTAATTAATTTATTGATTATTTAATTAATAGAAGTATTTGAAAAAGGCCCAATTTGTCTCATTGGACAATGATATTGATTTTTGTTATGCCCCATATTAACTTTGTTTTACTGACATGTCTGAAACACAATTAATTCTCTAGTATGTTGTGAATGAGCAAAACCTTTGAAAACCCTTTTGTTTTAGAAACCTAACAGATTACCCTAATCTCGACTAACCGGATTATTTCCTAGTGCAAAATATCACAGCACAGGAACAGAAATACAGGCATGGTTGAAACAGGGTAGCAGGAGGGAGGAATTCAGAAATAAAAGCAGATGGACCAGTAGTGAGTGGAGAGAACCAGGAGGATTATACACAGAGGTAGAGTGGAGAGATGAGGCGTAAGGCAGGTGGAAGCAATCAGATGGAAAATGAGCAACAGCTGAGAACTGAAGGAGACTGATAGAGGCAGAACAGGGAGGAAACACAAATTTAACAGAGCCAAATATAAAATGATATAGAATACACTAACTATTCTACCAAAGTGAAAACAAACAAACGCTTCAGGAATAAACTAAAGAAGAAACAACCCAGGAAATTTAAATCAGTCCAAATAGAAATGACTATGAATTGTGAGACTTAAACTGAAGTGAATTTACATGCTGTGCTTTGTTATATATATATATATATATATATATATATATATATATATATATATATATATATATATATATATATATATATATACACTTACTGGCCACTTTATTAGGTACACCTGTCCAACAGCCAATCACATGGCGGCAACTCAGTGCATTTAGGCATGTAAACATGGTCAAGAGAATCTTCTGCAGTTCAAACCGAGCATCAGTATGGGGAAGAAAGGTGATTTGAGTGACTTTGAACGTGGCATGATTGTTGGTGCCAGAAGGGCTGGTCTGAGTATTTCAGAAACTGCTAATCTACTGGGATTTTCACGCACAACCATCTCTAGGGTTTACAGAGAATGGCCCGAAAAAGAAAAAACATCCAGTGAGCGGCAGTTCTGTGGGCGGAAATGCCTTGTTGATGCCAGAGGTCAGAGGAGAATGGCCAGACTGGTTCGAGCTGATAGAAGGGCAACAGTGACTCAAATAACCACCCGTTACAACCAAGGTGGGCAGAAGAGCATCTCTGAACGCACAGTACGTCGAACTTTGAGGCAGATGGGCTACAGCAGCAGAAGACCACATTGGGTGCCACTCCTTTCAGCTAAGAACAGGAAACTGAGGCTACAATTTGCACAAGCTCATCGAAATTGGACAATAGAAGATTGGAAAAACGTTGCCTGGTCTGATGAGTCTCGATTTCTGCTGCGACAGTCGGATGGTAGGGTCAGAATAGGGTGTTTTCACTGACGTCACTGGCCAACTTCCGGTCCGCCATATTGGGTGGCACACTTCCTTATCTCTAGTTGTCTTACACGTATTATCGTATCGCGAATGGATAAGTACGCCAGCACGCTAGAGGTAAGGACGTATATCTGAGGAAATGTTCCGTGATCGACCATATGGACCCGTATGCCCTCCACGGTGCCTTGTTTAGCCGTAATCCAGATGATTGGCCAAATGTAGAGCACGGCGACATAGTGCATTACCTGGTGTTCAGTGAAAACCCTCTGCACACTCTTGAGGAAATGAGAGCTTACAAGGATCTAGAGGCTCACAACCAGTTCACATCTGGTTATGTACATCAAGGAAATCGCCATCATACGTGGACGGGTGAGTTTTAATAAGATGGTAAAAATGTAAACAATCCGACGCAAATGTGTTGCACCGCCCGCCAGCGGCGGGCGGTGCGCGAAGGGGCTTGGCTGCAAGGCCGATCGACGCCGCTCGCGGCTTTAATTATTTAAGCAGAACAATGACCAGTGCAAAATTAAGTTGTATTTACCGTATTGGCGCCGGTAGGAGCTGCAGATCATAAAGCCAGCAAACAGTGGGAACACAGCAACTCGTTCAAAGGTAAGCTGCGTTCAGACGGGCTCTGGCCCATGCTAGTTTAGTAGCTGCTAACCGCCAGTGCTAACAACCACTCGCGCATGTAATGTACTTTTAACTAGCTGCTATGTGTTTCAAACGTTTAGAACACACTCTCATTGACATCGGGATACTGTGGAAAGTTATGTTCGGTCTTACAGCCGCGATCCAAGCGAGCCGACGATCTCTTTATCTCTGTAACTCGTTCAAAGGTAAGCTGCGCTCAGACAGGTTAGCACATGCTAACCGTTAGCGCTAACAACCACTCGCGAATGTAATGTACTTTTAACTAGCTGCTATGTGTTTCAAACGTTTAGAACACACTCTCATTGACATCGGGATACTGTGGAAAGTTATGTTCGGTCGACTTACAGCCGCGATCCAAGCGAGCCGACGACTCTTTGTTATCGCTAACAGTTGTTCTCCGTGGTTGCGCCTCCAGGCAGGAAAGCGGTGGAAAATTAATCTGTTTCTATGTTTTTCCCATGGCGATCATGTGTTGCGCTGTTACAGCCCACAATACAGCAACGGTTTACCATGGTTGAAATCAAGTTAAGGTGAAATTAATCAAATTAAAACACGGCTGAGAGAGGGAGTACAGTATGCGGTAGTAATAGGCAGTAGAGGCGGCGGAGGCAGTCAACATGACAGCCGCGGAAAGTAATAAGTCATGACGCCCAAGCCCTATTATTAATATATTCTTCTTACATGTTTTAAATACTTAACAGTTAATTACCTGTGACAAAGTGAGCACCGCAGACTCTGGCGTATTCCAGCTTAACACCGTCCAAATCGGACCTGGATATCCGTGTCAGCCATAGGTGACGGCGTTGTTCAGACAGCTGTTTTGTTTTTTCACACTGATTCACTATTACGGCTGGTAGGCGATAGAAAGAGCGTTGATCTCCACCTCCACGGGCCGTGCAACCAACCATTAAACACGTTTTCCCCATTGTTCACTTCCAATACTGCCTAAGGCGTCATACAATGCAGGTCAACGGTGCGAAACGACTGCCACCCAATATGGCGGACGCGCTGAGTAGTCACGTGAGCGTGACGTCAGCTGAAAACACCCTATTTGGCGTCTACAACATGAAAGCATGGATCCATCCTGCCTTGTATCAACGGTTCAGGCTGGTGGTGGTGGTGTCATGGTGTGGGGAATATTTTCTTGGCACTCTTTGGGCCCCTTGGTACCAATTGAGCATCGTTGCAACGCCACAGCGTACCTGAGTATTGTTGCTGACCATGTCCATCCCTTTATGACCACAATGTACCCAACTTCTGATGGCTACTTTCAGCAGGATAATGCGCCATGTCATAAAGCTGGAATCATCTCACACTGGTTTCTTGAACATGACGATGAGTTCGCTGTACTCAAATGGCCTCCACAGTCACTAGATCTCAATCCAATAGAGCATCTTTGGGATGTGGTGGAATGGGAGATTCGCATCATGGATGTGCAGCCGACAAATCTGCGGCAACTGTGTGATGCCATGATAAATGAAGTTTAGACGAAGGTTCAAGCTGGAAGACTTACCCCCGCCATACCTGTTTCCACTGATCACCTTCTCATGTGTCCGTGTGCCAGACAATCTGCGTCAAGTTCCTCATCCAATCATCCCACAAGACTCTGCTTATAATGCTCATGAATTCTTCTGGTGTTCAGCTGAGCTTCGACTGTCCTTCACTCCATCTCCTTCTTCATGCTCGCAGGCTCCTCCTGACTCCTTCTTTCCTCTGGCCTCTACCACCAGTGTCCGGACCCCGGGGGAAGATTTCACTAATCCTATTCCTAAGAGGAACATCAAGCTAAAGGACATTCTCAGTTTTCACGTCTTCTGCTAGGCTCCAAGCGCCAAAGAATTTGGGATTAGGGTTAGGGTTAAGGTCTAATTTATGTCAATAAATCTCTCAAATTGCCTCTCTTGGCTGTGTGAGTCTCTCGAAGTTGAACTTGAAATAACTGTTATTTAGACTGTCTTAAAGAATTAAAATCCCAGATGTCATCACCTGATAACTTTAGTTTGTTTGCCACATATTTAAATCAGCTTAAACAATTCTCATACATTAATATTTGCTGTCTACATGTTACAGTTTTTTTAATGGCTCTACAGCAACCTAGGACAACGAAGCCATATATAATGGGTATGGATACTGTCCAATATTTGTAGATGCTGATATAAAAATATATTTTATCAGGTTTTACATTTTCATCTAGACCCTTTTTGTTGGTGTGCTTTTTTGTTTTCAGATTCTCAAAAGCATCTTCACACAATGTTGTCATTTTCTTTGTTTTGAAAATGTCTGATATCTGATGCCGATATGAAGACATGAACACAGAGGAACTGTAAAAACTTTGGCAAGCAAGGATATTGTTTCTTTTACACAGTTCCAGGTGGGTTTGCAGCGCTGTATAGCCTGTGAAACAATAAAAAAAGACAACCTTCTCTTAACTGTGTCCTAATTTGTTTCAAATTGATTGATCACTAAATTTAAAACCAAGCCATGAGCAAGAACGCATGTAATGAGGTCGTCTTTTTTTTTTTCTAAAGCAAGACTCTGAAGACTGTTGCTCGTTTTTCTCCGTAGTTAAAGTTAACAGCAAAGAAGATAATTTTTAACAAAAGAGTGAGCCACCATGGTGTGTGGTACCCACAAGCAAGCAATTATATCCAAACACTCTGAGCTCTAACTGAGAAAATGAGCAATAGCTGAGCATGCCATGCATTTTTCATGGGTCAGTCATTGATTGGCTTATTTCTAAACCTTGACATCAGCATTAGTATGGTTTGGTAATCAGAGCTGACTCATCATTTTAAAGGCCAGAGAACTGGGAGAACTGTAATCAATGACTTCAAAACGAAGCATTTTCATATAAAACCTTTAATATATTTTAAAGTAGTGATACTTTTGATCTGAACAATTTGTTATAAATGATTAGTTGGGAACCTATACTAAAAATCTATCCATATACCAAAGTTTTGAACAGAAGGAAGGATTACATTCTAACTAATTCAGCTTATAATCATTTGACTGCTTGGCAGATACGCAGACAATTGAAACTTCTAAGCTAGTCAGTAGGTTTTTGGGACAGTTTAGCAGCTTTAATAGAACCATTTATTTGCAAAATCAAAAAAAGATGTTTTTAATTTGTAAGCTTTTATAAAATGACTCCATGCTTGTTTTCAACAGTGATAGAAACATCAGGGTATGAGACAATAAACTGGTACCTCCATCGGGCTAAAGAGCTATCTTCCTATTCTCTGGGATCGGTACCTGTCATGATTTAGGTGTTTGTTTGTTCTGGACTTTTTTTAGGATCAGCCGGTCACCTGTCAGCCACCATCCAATCAGCTCAGTCTCCTTCCACCCACCTGCTCTGCTCTTAATCAGCTCCACCTGCTGTGCTAATTAGAGTCAACTCTGCTCACCTGTTCACCTGCCTACTTATACCTGCCTCAGTCATCCAGTCACTGCCAGAACATCTTCTCTTTCCTCATGTGCACCACTGCCAAGTTACTACCAGTTCCTGCTTGCTCAGCCAGCTGGACTCTGCTTCCCTGGTTGTGTTCAGGCCTCACTGCTATGACCTTCCAGTGTCAGCGCGCTGCTCAAAGTCTGCCTTGTTCTTTGGGAGTTCTAGCTGCTTGCTCTGCCTATTCTGGTGTTTTTCAGCCCGCATCTTCTGTTCTGGTCTGCCCCTGCCATCATCTCTGGTTCTCTCACCAAATGTACTTTCTGGTCTCCCGCCTAAGCCTGCCGGTCTCATCAGCTACCAGTATTCATAATTTCCTCAATAAACCTTTTTAAAAGAGTCTTAACTCTATGTCCTGTTGGAATATCGGGTTCATCTAACTATGCACATAACAGAACCCTCGTATGAGGATGCATCAGTTGGTCAGATTGTGAGCCAAGAACATATTAAAAGATAAGAAATTCCTTTGTTGTCCCACAATGGGAGATATTGTGGTGTGACAGTGGACAGAGACAGTTACACAGTTTACAGAAGTGGAAAAAAAAATCTATGCTAAAGTTAGTTCTAAAGCAGCAGAGGATGAGCATTTCCCAAAACACCAAAAATAAAAGTCAAAATAAATGCCAGAGTACACATTGCATAATTATTGATAACATGGCATATATATATATATATATATATATATATACTCTCTCCCACCCCCTGCACTGGGTCCAGGGGGCATCCCAGGACAGACCTGGCCCTCCTGAGTTTATCCAGCCGCTTTCTCTCAGTTACAGATCAGCTGCTGCTACAGCAAACCACAACATAGAAGATGGCTGATGCCACCACAGAGTTAAAGGTCTTCAGTAGCACCTCCTGTAGTCCAACAGACCTCCTCAGCAGGTAGAGTCAGTTCTGATCCTTCCTGTGAAGAGCATCGGTGTTGTGACTCCAGTTCAGTTCGTTGTTCAGGTGAAAATATTCAAGTATGTGACTATTTAAATGTGCAGAATGATCAAGGTGTGCACAAATACACAACTGGTTCCTCCAACAGCACGGAGATGCAGAACACACATCAGAACCGGTTTGGAATGGATAAAGCAAACAAATGTTCAGCTTGTGGAAGGACCTTCCCAACGCTCAGACCTCGACCTAATGAGAAGTTTGTCTTAAAAGCTGAGTCAGCGCAAGCAATTGAAATGAGTTCTTTAAATTTGGATAAGAGTGGTCAAACATGCAGGCAGAACTTTGCCAAAGAGCTTGTTGATGGCATTGAAATAAAACGTTTGCATTCAGTCCTTTTTAAAATTCATTGCAGTTGGATGTATAATCATTCCCAGAAAAACCTAATAAATTATTAAAAGCCCCAAGTTAATGGCATGCATGATTCACGATGAGCGAATGTAAACTTCTAACTTCAGAGTGATCTTCCAGCACTGACTGAAAACACTGAGGTGTTGTGCAAAAGGTCCATGAGAAACAAAGGCGGGTGCGGCTGAGGTCCATTCATTTTCAGATAATGAAGGAAGTTTTGGTTTGATTTCTAAGAACGATTGCACGCAGATGTTTCCATGCTGTTCGTTTTCAGGCCTGTTGTAAGAAACACTGCATCCGTATTTTTGGGGATACGGTTAACCTCACAGGACACAATAACTGGGGTTCTGAATGTGCACTCTTTTATTTATTTACAGTGAAGACCGAACAAACAGAAATGTCCTCTTTCTCTATACATTTGTCCAACAATCAGAATACGGATTTGTATCTCACATTATTTTTAGTTCGTTTCTGGAGAGTACCACTTTTTCTCTTGTGTGTTTCAAGTGTCTAAATCTTGTCACCATGTGTTTAACACTGGACACAAGCCAATGGCACCTCCATGTTACAGGAACAGGGTGTTAAAATGAAAGTAACTAAAGAGTCCATGTGAAGATCTCCCTGGGTCACATTCACCTCAGCGCTCCTCACTAATGACATAAATCCTACCTGCTCTCATTGACGCTGTTTAACCTGCCTTACATAACCACAACTTTCCAAGCACTTTGCTATAGGTTGAACATGATAACCTTTTAATATTCAGAACTCTGGGGGGAAAATAACTTCTCTGTGTCTTTGCCTGCAGCTACCCTGCAGAGCAGCTGCCCTCCTCCACCCACTCACATGTGTCACTATGTTTCACTGAGTTAATGTCTGCATGTGGTGGCGGTGAAGCACACTGTCAAACTGCCCCCACTTCAATATCAGCTGCTAAACTTACAAATATCACTTTTTTTTCCTTTCTGTACAATCAAGACACATGATTCTCCAAACAGACCTAATTTTTCTTAACAAACTGCCATGACTGATGTGTCTCTTTTACTGTTAAAACAAAAATAAAAAAAATAAAAAAACACGAATACTGTACTTAAAGCCTTAAAGCCACATCCAGATCTAAATCGATCGCTAAAAGTTGCCTTGCTGTATTCATATTTTGCTAATTGAGTTTGCTTTTTAGAATATTATTTATGATGCTGCCATTAAATAGCTAAAGGTGTCTGGACCTGGAATGGAAACAAAACAGAATAAAGGGAGGGTAATTGAAGAGGAAAGGTTTGAAGACAAAAATAAGTGGAATCAAAGAAAAAAATCTAATAATTTTAAATAAAAATGAGCACAAAGTTAACCCTAGATTAGAAATAGAAGAGAGCCAGCAACAGATCTGTTTCACTGTATCCAAATGTCACCAGGCAGCATTTTCATTCACACAAACACACAGAAGTGCCACACTTTTCCCCGCTCCCACATAAATGCGGAGCAGCCAAACACACACCAACACACGCATTCAGTCGTACAGTATGAGTCTCAAGGTTGCATTTTGGCAGATGGTACACAGAGTCTGCCATGGACACTCAGGAACAAACATGACATGAACCTGACAGCTTCTGAGTGTGTTTATAACAGATGGACAGATCCCACAAAGAGATTCTCAGTAAATTCATGTCAAAAACAGCTAATTTTGATCACATGAATAAAATAAAACAAAAACCAGATATAAGTAAATACATACAAGTCAGTCTATTCCCTAAATATGTCTGCATTTTTCTTTATTAAAAGCTATTTCCAGTCTTATTTAAGCTTTGAATTGATGTATCTGTATTTTTTTGTTTGTGCTGTTTGTTGTATGACCTGCACAGAAATCTGTTAACAGCAGCTTGTTTATGCCCTAAATCCAACTTAGACAGACTTTATTGTCATTCATTATGCACATTAACAATGTACATTTGAGCAAAATTGTATTTGTAAGGCTCCAGGTAATAACAGGAGACCCAAAAAGAAAGATTGTAAACTTAAGTATTTGTCGTTTGACATGAATGTAGCAGCAAACCAAAAATATATGAACTATTTTGCTCATCTAAGACAGTTTGCATTCATTTAACTTTTAAAATGCAGTATATTGGTTTATTTGTCTGGAGAGAAAACCAAACTTTCCAAATGTAAATGTAATAAAATAATTTAAACCTTGTGTTGCATAATCACTCACACCCTGTTTGAGCAATCTGTGACCAAGTCCTCTGTCTCCAGTTCCTCTGTGTTTAGACATGTCTGTTTCCTGAAGGAACCACTGACAGAGTTACTGCCCCAATTATGTAAGTGGGCACTCTTTTTTTTTTCTCTTAGAAAGTAAACCTGGTACTGTGCTCCTACACTGGTCTGTGCCAAGCTCTATCTGTTTGGTACCAGCTAAGGGAGCTTTAGTCCTGTTTAAAGAGAACAATTCCTTTCCATTCTTGCCACATGTCTGCTTGTCATGAGGGATTGCTGAGAAGTAGGGATGGGTACAGAATTCGGTACTTTATAGGTACCGACCGAATCCTGTCGGTGCTATCGAGTACTGATTCATGTAAAATCAAACGGTTCCATGTTTTGGAACCTAAACGCGTCACTGTGACACTGAGGGAGTGGAAGATTTTCCATGCCGAACATGAAGATAATATTGCACGCACCAGAGCGTGATGACGTCAGTAGCTGCAGATCCAGTCAACAAAGCATGGCTGACAGAAAGAACATAGGAGACGAACGCCACACAGATTCAAAGATTCCACCTAATAACTACCACGCACTGCCCGGCGAGTTGCTTTGCACCCGGTATGAAGATCAGCTTTACACATGCTCATTAGTTTGCACATGTTTCAATACACTTAAACCTTTGGAAGATCAGGCCTATTGCATATACAGTCCAGGTCTGCAATGCACATTTTCAGAATAATAATAATTATTCAAATTTGCTATAAAGCTACAATGGCTGTTGAGTATGTGCCAGAACATTATCATGATGAAGAATCAACTGGTGTCCAACCTTCTTGGACTGCTTGATGTTTTCCTCCTGAATCATGATTTAAAAGCAAGGGGAGGAAAATTCACAACGGTGGGGTTAAACAATCTGTGGTAGACTGGCGACCTGTCCAGTTGATAGGCACCAGCACCCCTGGCGACCCCATAAGGGATAGACGTCTTAGAAAAGTGATGGATGGATGGGGTTAAAGAATAAAACAAAGGCATTTTGATCAAAACACTAGTAATGAAATTGTCTGGGTTTAAAGATCAGTTTTCTAAATTTAATGGGGGTTTTTTTCACCAAGTGACAATGACAACAGCTTCCAGAGAAGGACAAAAGTAATCAGACACACATTTATTTGTTCGTTGGGAGCTGACCATGCTGTGATTCCCTGTCCTAGCAATTTAAAGGTGAACTGGTCTCTGCTTCTCTTCACCTCTCATGGATGAATGCATCGCCAGTAGCAGTTGTCAGGGGAACCGTTGAGCGCGTGTCACCGGCTTTGTCCTTGGTAACCTTAGGAACCACAGTTTACGTGTGAGTGTTTGGTCAGCTGCTTCAGGGGGAAATCATGAGCCTGTGCAAACAAACCCTCACCAACAGGTCAAATATGCAGGGACCAGGGACTTTGCAAAGTGACCTGGAAGATGTGAACCAACTAACAACATCTACACTGCAACAGGCCCACTGCTACAAGAGACCATTTGAAACACTGCATATACCGATCATTGCCAGCTTTCTGAAGACTCCTGATGGGGCCACTGCACATGGCTACTACAGAAAATCTGTGTATTGTGTAATAGTAGCTTGCATAGCACAGTGCTCACTGGCTCTGGCCTCCAGGGCCGCCTGCAGTGCATGCCTCTGTTTGTGGTGTCCAAATCCAGTCCTTTCCTGGGTTTAACACAGCTAATATAAGTAAGTGTAGCTGCAATTTGAACAAGCTCAAGGTGAGAAAGGCCAGCCTGTCTGACCCCGAAATACAGTGCACAACAATAATAAAGCCTCAAGGTAAGAAAGGAGTGAATGATCTTCTTTGAATCCTGCTTGGACAAAATGGCCTTGATTTTGGCAATTAGTCACAGCTGGAAAAAGCCTATTTTTACTGCAGAGCTAACTTGGATGTCGACTCTAAAGTCAGCATCTAATTTCACCCCCAGATTGGTGGCAGTGGGTTTCACATATGAAGTCAAGGTACCCAGGTGGATGTCTGAAGAGCCTCTTGGGCAGAATAATGTGGCCTCGGTCTTAGGGCCATCCAAGCTTTGGTTTCATTGAGGCATTTCTGCAAAAGATGAACAGAGTGAATATAGATTTGACAACCAGCATAACAATGAAAATATATTCCAAATGTCCTCAGAATAGGAAATTTTGAATATTTACTATTTCCTGAAAGATGGTAGATCCAGAAAAAAAAGAATGGATCCTAGTATACAGACTCCTGAGGGCCCCCACAACAGAAAGACACTGTAGATGACACAAACTCAGTTATGCTGGCACGAAAGAATCTGTCAGCTAAGTAAGACCAAAATCACTCCACAGCTGCACCTCTAATGCCAACACAATGCTCAAGACGAGAAATTAAAATGCCATGATCCACTGTGTCAAAGGCAGCTGTAAGGTCTAAAACAACCCTTAAAAGGGCAGATTTGGTGCTGTGAAACTTTTTAAAACCTGACTGAAACACCTCAGGAATACAATTACTCCCTAAAAACTAATTCAATTTAATAATAATTATCCAGTTCTTTTAAAAGGATGGGAAGTTTGGATATTGGCCTAAAATTTAAAAAAATGGATGGATCAAGGCCTCTTTTTTAATCAAAGATTGTACAACGACATGTTTAAAGCCTAAGCAATCATTGCGGCAGTATTGCTAATGACACCAGCCCAAATCGAAGGTCCTGTGGTATTAAAACACATCTTTTAAAAGGTGAGGGGGAATTGAGTCACTGGGAGAACCAGTAAGCTTTATCTGATCAACTAGCTCCTTCAGAACATGGAGAGACACACTGGTTAAAAACAGCAGATCAAGTGGGTGAAGTGGAGGAGTCAGATGAAAGAGATGAAGTTAATAATATAGTGAAATAAACCTTTTCAATAAAGAAACCTTCTCACAAATTTCAGGTGAAGATTCAAAGGTCACAGATTGGGGCAGATTATCGATGAAGTCTGTCGTGTTAAAAAGAACATGTGGCTTGTCACAATGGGATGGAATCATTTCTGAAAAATATTTAGTTTTCAATGTTTACAGTTGTCTAATAAAGGTGGAATAGTCAAACTATTGGTCTTAACTATAAACGCAGCCTGGTAGGCCACAATCCTTTGTGACGCCTCTGCTAAACCTGATGCCACCTGTTGGATATCAGCAAAACAGTCTATTTACAACATGGCAGGTCAGAGAGTACATGAGCAGTAAAGAAAAGGCAGATTTAAATGCTGCAATCAAAAAATATATATCAGACAGCAATAACTGTCTTTAAAAGACAAGAAGGTAAAACAGAAAAGGAGCCAAGATCACTGCAAAAAGGACCATATTTCTGCTTTTCAATAAAACACTAATTCTAACAGGCTGGGCAGACCACAGTCAGGTGGGAGGACCTGAACTCAGAGACTGTGAGGTGTAGAGCTCGGCTTAGTCATTTAGGCTGAAAGTCGGTGGTTATTTATAGCAGAAGACCAGAGGTTGGTCCCCTGGCTGGTTTCACAACACTTCCCAGTCTTGACCCCCAGACAAAAGGAAATCAGTCATCTGTTCAGATGAGGTGAGTGGTTGAGAAGTAGTCTGGCACTCATTAGTCTGGCTCTTTCTAGGTCAGGTTCACCAACGTAGATATAACTCTCCAAAGTGCCATTTTTGGTTGCTGCTCTATTCCCGACAAATGTCACAATAATTATATTAGTTTCTGTTGTTTCTTTTGTGTACTATATGCACCATAACATGGTCCGTTCATAGTTGCAATCCGTCCTGCTGCTACATGTACTTGCACTACTCATAGTTTTTCTGTAAATATAAAAGCTGCCATGCAACAACACTTTGCTCAAATGTACACTGTGAATGTGCAGTTGAATGACAAGATATTTAAAGTAGTTGAAGACTCCAGTAACACTTTTATAAAGACAACTATTTTAATGTATCACTAACGAGTTGTGAGGTCAGGCAGCTATGTCAAATGTTCTGGTGACCTGGCAACGGCAGCCTTTTCCCACAGCGCAGCAGGAAATAATGGGGTCAAAAAGGGCATATACTTGTCCAACAGTGGCACGTACAACTGTTATGTGTGGGCGCCAGAGTCCTAGCATCTTTACCAGGATAAAGAAATAGAGGATCGGTAAGTAAAGCATCTGAAAAAGAGAAGAACTGAAGCTAATGATAAACGCGTTTCAGCAAGGGCAGATGGTGCATCATCCAAGGTTGAAAGCGATGGAGAATTCGGACTACCTTGAAGATGCAAAGCAGCCAGGCTGCTAGGCCAACTAGACACTTCCTTTTGTTGTTTGGATAATCTGAATATATAAACAGGAAGATGACATGTGATACTTCTGCTAAATGATTTTACCACTAAAAGATTGGGGAAACTTCCTAAGGTTGGAAAAGTGCTAATAGCTACAACTGCACTCAATTCAATTCAATTTTATTTATACGGCGTCAATTCACAACATGTGTCATCTCAAGGTACTTTACAAAGTAATTTCTAATCAAATCCTCCAGGTTGGTGAGAAAGTTTCCTCTCTAAGGAAACCCAGCAGGTTGCATCAAGTCTCTCCAAGCAGCATTCACTCCTCCTGAAAGAGCGTAGAGCCACAGTGGACAGTCGTCTGCATTGTTGATGGCTTTGCAGCAATCCCTCATACTGAGCATGCATGAAGCGACAGTGGAGAGGAAAACTCCCCTTTAACAGGGAGGAGAACCTCCAGCAGAACCAGAACCAGGCTCAGTGTGAACGCTCATCTGCCTCCACCCACTGGGGCTTAGAGAAGACAGAGCAGAGACACAGAAAGCACAGAAGCTCACATTGACCCAGGAGTACTTTCTATGTTAGAGAAGACAGAGCAGAGACACAGAAAGCTCAGAAGCTCACATTGACCCAGGAGTACTTTCTATGTTAGATGGTAATAGAGGATGATCTGCCTCCCCTGGATGATGTCACAGCTAACAGAACACCAGACCAGGTGTACCTTCTATAAAGAGAAAAATCAAAGAGAACAAAAAGTTAAATATTAAACATATATTAAATAACAAACACTACAGATTGGAGAGCAGTAGGAGAACTCAGCAGAGTGAGAGAAATAGACCCTGATGTCCTCCAGCAGCCTAAGCCTATAGCAGCATAACTATAGAGGTAGCTCAGGGTAACATGAGCCACTCTGACTAGAAGCTTTGTCAAAAAGGAAAGTTTTAAGATTAGTCTTAAAAGCAGACTGGGTGTCTGCCTCACGGACCAAACTGCATGCTCCTGCTATTAAACAGCTGCTACTTTTTTGTTTGTATTTTAGCCTGTGAAGCACCATATGGATTGTTGAAAAGTGCTATATAAATAAACTTTGACTGATTGATTGTAAAATTGTATTCTCATCTTATCAGGCATCGATGTCTGGAAACGAGCACAAAGTTAATTTTGCTGAGGGAATCAGGAATAAATGTGCATGCGAGTATTGTTCACTAAAATAGAAATGATCTTAGGGCTGCAGGTAGTACAGTTGGCCCCTCATATACAGACGCTTTTGGTCCGTCACTCCGTCCAATTCTCATCTTCTCCTCTTTTTTTTTCCTCTGCCCATTTCCTCTCTAAATACTGTGAATAAAGGCCACTGGTGTCCCCAGAGGAAATCTGAAAAAAGAGGTTGATGGCAGTCCAGACTTATCAGACCTATCCTTATAGAGAATGTTTTTCAGAAGTTTTTGATGGAAGCCCTTTGCAGTGCAGGGTAAGGCTATACCGTCTTTAGCCCTGACAAACTATTCATGCACATCTTAAAGCAGAGCACAGTTGGCTCATCAGCAAACATTCTCCATTTCATACACCACCCTTTAGGACTCCAACAATGGAGGCAATCTAGCCTTTTTTCACCTGCTGTTCTGGGCACTACGCAAGAAGCAGGCGGAGAGAAAGAAATTACTTTTTGGGGCTCATTGAGAGAAACTTTATCCTTCAAGAAACTTAAAACTGCAGACTGGTGAAAACTGCTGTTTGGTATAATTTTGTTGGTTTTGCATGGTCCATTATTTTTGCATAAATTGTCTTCTTTCTGTGTGTGATCTGTGAAGGGCCTAATTCAAGACTAGGGCAAATTAAGAGCAAGAAATTACATTTAGCTTTTTTTGAGTTATTTTCTCTTGTTTCTAGATTGTACAAAGTCTTTTAAACACATGGTTAAGCTTTTCCTTGAATATGGTTCATTGTAAGTCATAAATGTTTTTACACTTATAGTTAATTTTTTTATGGTGTTATAAGAGGCCAGTACCTTGGATGTTTATCACATTTAATCTTGGGCAAAATAATGCCGAAAACATATTTAATGAGGACCAATAGAACTAATGTTACATTAATCAGTTGCTTCGTATACTGTCAGTTTTGGGAAATATATTGTAAAATTAGATGATTTTGAACTTGTGATTTGCTCTTGTGTCAGGGTAAAAAACCTAATAGTCAAGATAGCAACTAGCAATAGCCCAGTGGTTTGAAAGGGGTGTATCAGAACTACTGTGCTATGAGCTTAATCTGTATATTCCCCAAATTAGACAAAACATGTCGTCCCAGTTTATAAATTGGGGAATAGATGCATGATAGGTAAACAACTGAGGTCAGAAAATCAGAAGAACAAACTGAAGCTTCTATTTGGAGCTTAAAACTACAGAGGAATGATTTGGAACTGAGATGTTCAATTATTTATTTTCTTTTTTTTTTTGTTATGTTTGCAATAACAAAAAAAAAAAAAAAGACAAGTTATCCAGCAGAGCTCTTGATTTAACAATCTGTCTATGTTCCAACCCACATCTACAATCATAAAAATGCTGTTTAGGTCCAAAGAAAGAGATTCTGAATAGAAGCTGAAGACGTGAAACTTTCTCCGTAGGGTGGCCGGTCTCAGGCTCAGAGCGAGGAGTGCCGTCGTCTCAGAGGAGCTTGGAGTAAAGCTGCTGCTGCTGCTCCTCCACATCAAAAGGAGTTTTACTTTGTGAGCTACTGAACAATATTTCATCGAATGAACAGCAAGTCAGTGAAGTTTGCCATTCTATTCATTTCATTTTGTTCTGGCATCTGCCCAGGATTTCTCTGAGAGAAACCGTTTAACCCTTCTGGCCTGAGAACAGTTTGGGATACCCCTAAATGTGCTGGAGAGTGTCAATAATAGGCCGTGGGCCAGAATCTGTAGGACGCTTCCTTAAGAAGTTTCGTATGAACTGTCAGGGGGCAACTTTCTTCCACCAGGATAAGTTGCTACACATAGCAGTGATCTCAAAACACCAATGTTCCCACGTTTTCGCTTGCACATTAATAAGTTATAGCCGATAAAAAATCTAAACTGTGGCGCTCCGGTCCAAGAGGTCACGTGATTCGATTTTTGCTGCTCAGCCAATCAGATCGCTGTATTGTCAGCTGTGCGCGTTCATCAGTTCATCATGGCTGCGCTCGTAAGATGTTTGTATGCATTTGTTTCCAGATGAAGAAAGCCCAATAATAGCATTTTCTGGCGCCAGCTGGCAGAGATCTTGATGGCAAGAAAAAAATAAATAGCCCAGACCATCTGTCCATCCATCCATCCATCCATCCATCCATTTTCTAACAGGCTTATCCCCGCTGGGTTTGCGAGGTGCTGGTGCCGAGCTCCAGCTGTCAATGGGTGAGACGCGTTGTATAAACTCGTTGTGCCAAACGAGTTATCCCCTTCGGAATTTGTAGAATTTTGTATTGTATTTTTGAAATCAATAAAAGTTTTAACCTCCAGCTTTGTGAAGTCTAAATATTTTAAACATCACATTCTAGTAAAATGAAATTTATTTTTTTTAAACTCCTAATACGTTGTTCTATTTTTAAAAGAGACATATCTCGTTTTCTTAATACGGTTAATATCTCGATAAGGTTCTTGGTTGAATTAAAATCTTATTAAATCTGATAATTTTGGCTGTGCCTTTATTCAGTGTTCATTTGATCACACGTGAAATCCGCTTTATATAATCTATTCATGCGGGTTTAGCTACCAAAAAAGAAAAAAAGAGAACCAGCAGACAGCTGTGATGGACTTAGGAAGGTGGATTTTGGTTTCAGCAGACAGACATTCGACAATCTAATAACATAAAGCTAATATTTTCGTGACACATCTGGAAATGACCGTTTTCTTTCTCATAACGTATTATACTGGATGGATGGATGAACGATAATGTAACGACACCATTGCTATATTTCGTTAAGAAAAGTAAAACATCCTCATTTCCACGCCTAATAGGTTGGAAATGAGGCGGAGTTGACTAGATTCATTCTTCCAGCTGAATGCGCTCTTGGCGCAGGGAATACAAATTCTGGCGGGGATAAGTCGTTTGGCACAACGACACCTGTGCTATCCTAGCGCAGCAGGTCTTGGTGATATCACAGTAAATTGGGCAAAAGTCTGGACTATTTCTGCCCTGCGATGGACTGGTGACCTGTCCAGTTTATACAACGCCTCTCGCCCATTGACAGCTGGAGATAGGGACCGGCACCTCGCGAACGCAGGGATAAGCGTGTTAGAAAATGAATGGATGGATGGATGGATGAATGGATGGATGGATGGATGAATGGATGGATGGTCTGGGCTATTTATTTTTTTCTTGCCATCAAGATCTCTGCCAGGTGGCGCCACAAAATGCTATTATTGGGCTTTCTTCGTCTGGAAACAGACACAACAGAAACAACCATCTTACGGGCGCAGCCATGATGACGTGGTAAACTCGCTCAGCTGACAATACAGCGATCGGATTGGCTGAGCAGCAAAAATCGAATCACGTGACTTATTGGACTGGAGCGCCACAGTTTAGATTTTTTATCGGCTATAACTTCTTAATGTGCAAGTGAAAACGTGGGAACATTGGTGTTTTGAGATCACTGCTATGTGTAGCAACTTATCCCGGTGCAAGAAAGTTGCCCCCTGACAGTTCATACGAAAAGTCACCGTACAGATTCTGGCCCACGGCCTATAAGGGCAGAGTTGCCCAGGTTTTCTCCCTAAACCTGTTGCCTTATGACCTGTGCATATGGTGAAAACATCGCACAATCGAATATGGGTCGATGGAGCAGGGATCGTGCTCACAACCCATATACAGAGGCCTCAGTCCTCCACGTGGTTGACGATTCTGGCCTGAGGTCCTTTTGCCACATATCTTCCCTCCTCTCTCAAGCCTCCTTTCCTTTCAGTCAACTATATGAAAAGCGAGCCACTAGTGCCGTAGAAAACCACAAAAAGAGTAAAAAATAATAAAATTCAATAATTACATTCAGTTGTAAAACTGAAATGCTAAACAGGACAAAGTATGAGTATTCAGTCATATTCTATAAATGCATTTATTGATAAGCTTAAAGGTGCATATAGTGCAAGTTTTAAAGTTAAATATTATTTATTGTCTTTCCCATACAATTGCCAGATGTGTAAAATGAGTTATCTTCTATTTACCTCTATAAGCTGGATATTCAGTGCATGAAAGAGTGATTCCTTTGGGCGTGCACGTGGGTGTGACGCGCTGAATGGTCGGGTGCGCCAGACAACTTTGTTGAGCCTCCACCGTAATCGATGCATAAGCGAGAGAAGACGGGCTCACTTCAATATTTATAGCTTTCTTACCTCAGAAGACATTACGCCTCTGAACAAAAGACCTGTGCAGTCGTGGCAGCAGATGCTTTTTCTATTCTCCCGTGCACAACACTGCTGTAATTTCAACTTGTCACCAGAGGGGGCAGTCATCTGCAAAAATCCTTGAATTTAAACTATGCTCCTTGGTGACAACCCACTGGTTGCATTATTTGTGTAGCTTAAAGAATTGCTGACTTAATGTCAAAGTGAGGCTAACAGATTTACTTTCACAAGTGGAGTATTCCTCCTTTTGTTGCAGTAGCTTAGTATATGCAAAAGACTCTTTGGATATTATTTTGGCATTATTTCAAGTTCAACGGACACAGAAATAGCAGGGTAAAAGAAAATGAGGCAGAGCGTTAAAAGGGAGAAAACGTGACAAAAATAGAGCAGAAGAAAAAGAGGGAACAAGATAACATCTTCAGAGTCTGCTTCTACGCCTGATAAGACAGATATAAAAACACCAACAAAACTAATAGAAAATGTATTACAGGTACACACAACCAACGCCTTGATAACATCATTGACAAATATGCAGTATTATTTAATACATGATGTATCTAGTGGCAGCAAAAGCTAATCATACGGTTTATCTGGTTAGAAGTGAACCTTTAAGCACCTGGATACAAGCACTGGTGGGTGTTTGAGAGTGTGCTTGTATATGTAGGATTTATCTTAAGAAAAATGCTCCTTGGTGATTGTTAGGAGCCAAAGACCCCCCCCCCCCCCCCCCAGAGCACCAAGGCAGACATCGGGGGAACCAAAACCCCAGACACCCCACACCATCTCCCAGCAGGGCCCCAACAGAGCCAGGGAGCTCAGGCCCCAGTGAGGCAGCTGCCAGGACTGAGTCAGCACACACCCGAGCACCCAGTGCGTCAAGGCGCCGACTGCCAGCACAGAGCCTCATAAAACCAAAATATAAGGTTTTCACAATCACAAACAAAAATATGATAATTACCCATCGGTAACTGTGTGAATCTCTTCTACAGCCAACACAAGGACAGCTGAGCGCAGGTCACTGCAGGAAATAAACTAACCAAAAGTCCGTGCTTCATTAAGGCACAATCAGAAAATACTTTTATACAATCATAAATACAGCACATTTATTCTTTTCATTTTGTGGCAATGTTCTCAGAGTCAGATTCATGTCATCATGATATTCGTTGAGATCAGGAATGGTTCAAAGGAAACATTTTGAAGTGCAGAGGATATATGTTAGTTTTCTTCCAGTTTTAACGAGGTTCGTTCGACAAGCTTTGGTATTAAACAAGCTGAGAAGTGGCTCAGCTGGTATGCATTTTAATAACTAATTATACCTCCCAAATGTTTAAAAAGTCAGGTTTTATTTAATTTTTTTATTTGGAAAGTTTTAACATATATCAACTCAACGAACCAATACTTTATAGTTTATTTAACATACAGATTAGAAGTAAGAACTATATAAGAATGTTTTAGATACAACTTTTTTTTTACCTTTCCTATAGTTTAAACAGGGGTACCTGCTGTCTCACAAGTTCCACCGATATGTTAACTATTTTGTCAAATTCCACTTCTTTTGTCAGTTGCGCTGCAGCAAAGCCGTGGTGTTTTGTTTTTATTCTACTTATTATTGAAAGAATATTCAATCCTCCCGTTTGTAATTATGTAAAGTGGGGACTGAAAACGCCCTTAGGTGTGTGCATGGCAGTCTGTTGTGCTTATCTCTTTGCTGCTGGTGTGATGGATGGACGGACAACCTTTTGGGTGTGACTGCAGAAAGGCCCCACCTGCTAGCTGCCTTAACTGTGTGGCAGACCAAAGACACACTTTGCACTCACAACACGCTTTTATTCTTTACTTTGTGCTGCTGAATGTTTTGGTCTGTTTTGTCCAAAATACCACAGAAGAAGGCTCAAATGAAGCCCAAAGATGTGCAACAAAGTTTTTGTTTTTTGTTGTTGTTGTTGTTTTAATTTTCATCCAGTCTCATTTGACTAAAACACAGTTTCAGTTACAGTTCTATTCAGATTTTTTCAAACTTTATTCAATCAGGTAAAAAAATCTCACTGTGAATAAAATCTATTTTTAAAGAGGGGCCTGACAAGACAACAGCTCCATTGTTATGATAAAAACAAGTACATTCATACATACAATAAGAAATTAAAAAAGCCATGAAATGTCAAAATAAAACCAATTAAAGGAAAAGACAAACTTAAACACAATTACAATGAATAAATCTCCCATTATCCTGGTCTTTCAACAGTTCTTTGAATTTCTCAGCAGTCATAACTTCAGTGTTTGGAGAACTTTCCCGGCCGAGGGGGCGGCCTTTTTAAAAGCTCTCTTATCCAGCTCTGTTCTCACTCTTGGAATAGACAAATCATAAATGCATGACAGTCCATAATGATTGTGGGGCAGTATCATAAAAGTTGTCAGAAAAAGAGAGACCAGAATTATAATGTCCAATTATAATCATTAATGATATTCATAATCAAACAGGTAAAATTGCACAACAATGGTAAAGGCTGACTGAAGAAATTCAAAACTTTGAACTATTTTATTAAAGCCATAAATGATAGCGTCATCAGTGTAAAAATGGGGCGTGGCATATGGCAGGTGCTGGCAAAGCTTGTCAACTTAAAATAAAATATCATAAATGGTCCTGGGATTGTGCATTTTACTCCACAAGAATTTCTTACGATTCTTTAATTTACTTGTAGTTTTGAAGCATTAACAATCTGATTTTGCCTTGTTGACTTGGGAAATAAAACAATTTCTTAGCTTTCTAGAAATCAACGACACAACCTGGAATAAGGACGTTCTTGTCTTGCCCATGCGACATCCCTTTCAAGTCTTAAAAAAGAAAGTTCAAAGGAGAACCAGGGGTTGGAACTTCCCTTTACACTATGTTTACTGTATGGTGTGTGTTTTTCTATGGCAGGCATTAAAGCCTAGTGAAAATAATATTATGTATTTGTACTTTTTTTTTTACCAGGAGTCCCAATAAATGTGCCAAAACAACATGGCTGTGAAAAGCATATTTATATGAGTCATTATACTGCAAAGGGATGCAATCTCAAATGTCAAAAACTCCATCAGACCCCTAACTAAAAAAGCTACTGAGTAAATCAAGCAGTGGTGGCTCTTAAAACAAATGATTAGAGCCGATTCTGAGCAGAATTGAATGTGAATCACGTTAAAGATAAGAAGCACTTGTGTCCATAGCTAACATTTCTCAGGGGTACTGTATCAGGTCTCTCTACCAGAGAAGTAATACATTGAACAAGCAATAAGACAAGATATTTACTGCAGAAATGAGCCATAAATCAAGCCACCTGTTAATCTTACATGTATGTGCTGACCACCTATAGGTTAAGTATGTTTGAAAGGCTTTCTGGTTACCAACAAATATTTGACATCAAACTGCACGATTATTAAAATGTCTTAATTCCACGACACAATAAAGAGCTCTGCTAAGAGCAACATTGGATTGTCTGACTCCCTGTCGTTCGGTTTTACTTTTGATTTTGAGTCCAGCCATAAAAACTGTGCCACATGGGAAAGCAGTCAGCCAAATGTGTTTCAACGGGATGAAAACAACAGATCAGATGTTAGGCTTTCTAATTAGATAGCTGTGTTTATCAGTCTCGCTCCAGTCATTATGGCCAGAATTAATTTCCTTCCTCTGTAAGAGTAAACACAGCAGCAAAGATGGGACATTGAGGTGGGGGGGGAGGTTCACTTCACCTTTTGTTGCCTTTGAATGCAGTCAGGGTGGCTTTTTTTATATATATGTTGGTCAGAGGGAACCTTTATGTTCCCACATCTGGACACACCCTAAAGGGTTTATCTGTCAAGCACACACACACACACACACACACACACACACACACACACACACACACACATAAAACCTAATGGACAGTGAAAAGTTGTCTGCCATAAAACGTTATGGATTGATTCTGTGGGCAAGGGGACACATTGACACGCGAACATTAACAGTGCATAAACACACACAAATACACACCTCCTATATATTAGCATAAAACAATGACCTGCTTTTACCTTTTGACCTCAGTCATTATCTTCCACAGCAAAGCATTGCTTAAAATATGCAAGCGACCTTGTGGATCCATATTACTGGAGAACTTTGTTGTTTCATTTAAATAATAAAGATTATTGGCACTAACATTACTCTTCATATAACGGAATAAGCAATAAACCAATAGAAACCCAAAAAAAGTGTTAATTTAGTCAATGTTCCGTTAGTTTTACTGGGAAAACATATTAAAGCATTTGTTTACATTTTGTCATTCAAGAAATTAAAACATAATTTAGGTGTCAGGTAGTTTACATGTTGGCACCTTCTATCCGAGTAGTGGGAAGCCAATGTATGTAGTTATATGTAAGAGATAAATACCTTTGTCAAGTCAAGTTTATTTGTAGCACATTTCTGCAGCAAGTCGTTTCAAAGTGCTTTACATCATGAAAACATAAAAACATCATAAACTCATGGAAACAGTCACTAGTTGTGAGACCAGTAACAAACAATAAACTGTATCAGGTGAAAACATCAATAAACCTTAATATGTTGGTCAGTGTTCCTGTTATTATGGCTGAAAGCAGCTCTAATCAGCTGGTTTTCAGTCTGGATTTAATGGAACTCAGTGTTTTGGATGATTTGTAGTTTTCTGGAAGCTTATTTCAAATTGGTGGAGCAAATTAATTAAATTCTGCTTCTCCATGTTTGCTTCTGGTTCTGGGTCTGCAGAGTAGAGCAGAACCAGAAGACCTGAGTGGTCTGGAGGGCTGATGCAGCAACATCAGGTCTTTAATGTATTTAGGTCCTAAGCCGTTCAGTGATTTATAAACTAACAGACATATTTTAAAGTCTATTCTCTGAGATCCAGAGAGCCAGTATAAGGACTTTAGAACCGGGTCCATGTTCTCTATCTTCCTGGTTGTAGTTTTAGTTTGGTGAGGTGGATTTCATACACTTTTGACCAAGAAGTGATTGGAAGAACTGAAGTTAAGTGAACGATAGTGTATCTCTCAAAAAGACTGTCTGGTCAGTTAAGATGTAACGGTTCAACTCTGAGAGAAGGAGAAAAGGTGCATTCCCATGCTGCTGCCGCTGTTTTTCTTGCTTCATTCATCGTTTTTACTGGCCGTTTAAATGTGGAGACATCGCTTTCCTGGTCCTGATCGTTAATCTGGAAAGCAGGTTAACTGTTCAACATGAGTTATCATGGTGACAGACCCAGCTAAGATGTAAAGTTTCTTTGATAAATGACTAATCCTGCTTCATAGACCAGAATTGGATAGGTGGGTATTAGATGTCAGTTTTACTGGGACACACTGCCATGAAGACAGTACAGACCAAAATAAAAAAACAAAAAAAACAGCAGTTTCTTGCATGCAGAGCTGTAAATAATGCACCCTGTTATCTCAGGGACCCTCATTAGCAGGAACAATCTGTATCCTTTCATGCAGGTCAGCTGCGCCCAGGTAACATCTCTGCAGCCATCCACATATCACGCATCCTCTCTCTGTCTTTTTGGTCGGCTGCTACATCCTCAGCAGTTGGTTTTGCAATTTACCCTCCACAAAAAAAAAAAAACACATCTACGTTTTATAGACCATCAAATGCTATCCTTTTCTCCGCTGAATACTGGAGAGAAACCATCATCAAAGAACAAACATGAACCTGCTTTTCTGAAACATCACTCTAAATCTGGAGGTTTGGTGAGAAGTTGAGTCAGATTAACAGCTACTTATGTGGACCAAAAGAAGAGACATAAGTTGAAAAACTACTTAAACTAAAAGCAATGTATCTCCATTTAAGCAAATATTACAATTCCTAACCTTTGTCTCAGACATTGCCTGTTTTCTAAGGCTGTGGTCTAATTCCGCAGCATGTCTACAAAGAGGAGCCTGTTCTTAAGATACCTCAGCCAAATAATCCTAAGAATAAGTGACAGCAGTGCTATTGGTAATAATGGCCTCCCTGCCACTTTACACCTAGTCACTTTCTCAGCTTAATGCCTGTCAGCCTTGGCAGCTCAGAGGGGTTTTGGTAAAAGCAGCAGGTCGAGCTTAATCCGCCATGCAGCTTCCAATCTCATAAAAATCACTCAGTCAAGAGGAACGTGTCTCATCCCAGACGGCTGTGCTTTACTATTGTATAGTGGCATGTCCAGTGGTGGCAGGGCGCCATGCTGGTGTTCACAACATACCCCACAAAAAGCTGTTTAGGGCAACTTGAGTAAAATGCTTTAAAGAGAAAAAAAAAAAGGTTTGATTATAAAGCGTGTGATAGAACTGCCAGAACAAGTGGGGGTTAGTTCAAAATACCCGGAGAGCTCAGAGGGATTAAGGTAAATTGACTGATTGAGAGGAAGATAGCAAATACTTGTGGCGACATGATTAGAGCTATGATCAGCAGCTGTGGAAGATAAGTAGAAAAAAAACAGAAAGTAAAAGATGAGGGCTGGGGTTGCCGCTAAGACATGTCTAAAATTTAAGAAGCCATCTAAATTGCTGTGTGTTTGCAGAGGTAATATGATATATAACATCAAGTACCCCTAAAAAGCAATGCATGGGTAATTTTAATACTAAATACATTTAAAATACTGCACTCCATTATTGAAACCTGTGACAAAACGTCCCTGCAGGTTCTCCTCAAAAGAAATGTGTGCATTATTTCTCGGCACTGCAGGTTATCAGGTGATCATCACACACACCTGCTCTATTAAGTTTATCTCTTCCCTGTATTCTGTGTTGGGATCTCGCAGCGTATATTCAGCCCTATGATTAAAGCCACAGTGCAAGAGCCCAATCTCAGCATCTACTGGCCCCAACATGCATCCAGAGGTGTTGAATTCTTCTTTTCTCTGTCCTCATTATCCTTTGTTCTGTCTTCTGATTAGCCGACCCAATCTGGACCTGCCAGCATGAATCTTCTCCGGGAGACGGAGGACACTGCTGATTGCTCATATCAGTAATAAGGTTATTAAGGACCTGAGTTCACATGTGCCCGCACACACACACACACACACACACACACACACACACACACACACACACACACACACACACACACGTATCTTAGCAAGTCACAGGAAGGAGTGTGAATACGGAAGAGTGATGGAGTTAAATGAGAGGCAGATAAAAAGATGTATATGGATTGAAATGATAGTCCCCACTGGGAGAAGCAGGAAGAGTGAAGCTAGCCTTTAATGAACTGACCGGGTGGTTATTGGGTTACAGTCAGTTCAGTCACAAAAAAAAAATAAAGGCCAGGTATTAGAATAGATCACCTCAGCATAAACAGAAGTTTAAATACCCTTATTAGGGGCATGAATATATTCATTTTGGACAAGAAAAAGATGCACAAGTAAAAAAAAACTTCATGTTTACCTTTTATAGATAATACACACTTGTCCTGTCTTTCAGTCTGTAGCTCTGTTTCTCTCTTAGACCGGCTACTGGCTGAGCTTTTACTGACTGACTGTATTTGCTCTCTTTCATCCTCTAGACCTGAAAACTGATCCAGGGCTTATCTGCTTGGCCGTGTTTCTTTCCTAGATGATGCCGCCTATGGAGCCAGTCTGCCCTTTAACTTTTCCCCAACATAGAAAGTACTCCTCACTGCTTTAGTTTCTTTTTGTGTGTATGTGTATACTCTGTCTTCTTTCTGTTGGAGTTTTCTTCCTGTTAAAGGGGAGTTTTCCTCTCCACTGTCGCTGCATGCATGCTCGGTATGAGGGATTGCTGCAAAGTCAGCGACCCATTGCCGGCAGCTGTCCACTGTGGCTCTGCGCTCATCCAGGAGGAGTGAACGCTGCAAGTCAACGATTCTATGCAATCTGCTGGGTTTCCTGACCTTTTACTTAATATTTACAATGAACTTGACTGTATTGTTTGATAACTAGACTAAATTGGACTGGATGTATTTGACTTGGAATCAGTCTGTATAATTTGATTGAATTGACCTTTTTTTTACAGTCCCTTGAGACCACGTGTGTTATGAACTGGCGTTATAAACTAATGTGAATTTCATTACAGTTTTAATTTTGTCAGAAAAGGATTATAGTTACACATATATATACACATACACCCTCACAATATTAGCTGCAGAGACACTATTCACTTTTTGTCATCATGACATGGATATTTGACCACTTTTCTTTCATTTAGATTATTTGGTTTCCTGAGAAATAAATTGCTTTTAAGCAAGTTCCATTAATAATTAAAATTTTTCTGGCAGGGACCATAATGTTTTGTTTATTCCAAAGCCAGTCTGGATGTGTGTCCTTTTTGAACAGTTATGGCCCCAGCTTAAACTGACTGGTCACATGAGGTAAAGTTCAATTATTTGGGATAATTCTCTTTTAATATTCCATTTTGCACCAGTAGTATTGTCCATGAAACAGATTGTTGTGTTATTATTTTAAATCCTTACCTGTACTCCTCCTTATTAATTAGGGGAACAAACAGCTGTAGCAAGAAAATGGAGGCTCAGCTGCAGAAAAACATCAGGGTGTTTGGAAAAGCTTGAAAACAATTTCAAGTCCCACACAGAACTGTAACGCGTGGGAGCTATGGAAACCCGATATTCAATCCAGACAGCGTTTGCATTTTAAAATGTTTATTTTCAGAAGGAAGAAGGTGGTGGGGAAGACCGACAGGCAGGAATGGCTGACCAGAGGATGCAGGCTGAGACAGACTTGACCAGAAGCAGCCGACCTGTTGCACGGGTTCTTGATCTGATCGTGAACTGTTTACGCTGTCTTTCAGACGCTAATGTCCATCTGCACACTTTGTAGCTTTTCTGGTAATGTTTGTTTGTAGGATCACGCATGTTGTACAGTTTTTTTTATTACATTGTTTTGTAAATTGGCTGCTGTCTCCTATGTTAACTTGGACCATTGCATTTTTACCTGAATATGACCTCCTATTCTTAATAAAAGTTGTGCTGAATTTTTCTCTTTCTGATAAGTACTTTCTCTTCTGCTTTACAGCTTAAATTTAATTTTAGCTGTTCATTCATATTATTTATTCTAGTGTGTAAGTCTGATGTATTCTATTTACATGATATTTTGCCAATGCATGGCCAAATTTTGTCACCGGGGCCAAACATCTCAATCTTAATTTCGTGCAAACATAAAAAAACTTCCTCAAAAAATGTATTGGGCTTGTCTATGTCCATTTCAGTCAAGCGTGAATGTGTTGGTTTTGAGCTTCTTTCTTGGTCGGCACCCTCTCCGTCTATATTGATAGACAGAAATACTGGTGTTTGAGCAGTTTAGTGTACGTTGACATGCCCCTGGGTTATTGCCTTATTCTTTGGCTGTTCTTGGACCTTCCATCCCATTTAATTTCCTCTCTGGGAGTCCTTTTGAGTCAGATTTATCATACCTGGAAAAGGATGGATGCTTCAACATGAATATGATGCCAAAGCCACATAAAACACTGTTTTGTACAATAAAGCTAGCAAATTAAATAAACCAAAAAAGAATAAATACAAATCAAGCCAAAATTCTAAATAAATGTTATTAATGGCCCCCAGTGCATGTGTTCAAGCTGCAACTGGACAGCATGGGCTTACATACACAGTGCAAGCACAATGCAAGCAAAATGTGACTTTTGCCCAAATAATGTGATCCATACTCAATTGTTCTGTGATCATGTAAATAGCACAAATACATTTTTTTTACAAATTAGATCCAGGTTAAAGGTGTATTGCTCAATCAGATACAGCAAAGTGACCTCAGTCTGAGCAGTCTTGTTGCATTTCATCTGACTTTTAACAGACATGGTTCTGTGTTGTGGTGCAATGTTGAGAGATTTAATGCAAACAATGGATGAAAGAATTATTGCAAGTGTTGTGACTGCTATCCATCCATCCGTCCATCCGTCTTCTGACCCGATTAATCACTCATGGGGTCGCGGGGGTTGTGACTGCTACTCTATCTAATAACGGCGTGCTCACTCCATTGTTTGGACCCGCGGGTTTTAGCTGCGTGTCTTTATTCAGAACAATGGTGTGCATCAAGCTAATCACCTCGACACAATCTGTGGCTAGAGCTGAGCTCCTTCAAAATTAGTCTTACCCCGACAAACATCACAGAAGACACCGTTGATGACACTTGTCATCATTTCAAAGGCTTCGATTGCCTCCATGCAAACTGCAAAGGTGAATAAAAGAAATGCTGACATTTGTGGTATGCACTGATTTCCTTTTCATCTATGACATTTGGGGTCTAAATTAGATGTTGCGTTGTGTGGAACAGTTTAAACCTTGTGAAGTAGTTATGCAAGCCAGACAGCTCTGGTTATTCAGTTCAGTTTGGTTCTGCCTTGTTCTAAAATTCAACAACTTTGTCAAAAATAATGAGGCTTATTTTGTTTATCTTGTGGTGACCCGCCGTTGGATAATGATAGCCTCTGGTCCTTCGGCGCTTCATGCCCTATAAATAATTCAGAAACAATTTTCTGAACAAATCGCTGAATCTCCGCAATGTAGATTTCCAGAATATTTCACCAAGACGTGTTTGTTTATTTAAAACCTAACAATTAGAAAAGGGAGAAAAATATATTGCATGCTGGATAACAGTACTATATATCAAGACCATATTAGAAAACACATATAAATCAATTGGAATTTATATAAAATAATTTTTTTTTCTTAAATTGCTTTAGAGGAGGCAAACATATTCTGCTGCCAGATTATTCAGCACATAACTGAATTAAATATGTTTTCCCAACTTCTGAAACGTCTTATAATGTGCTTCTCACTCACTCATATGAAAAGTTTTATATTGGATATCTATCTATCTGTCTAGATAGATAGATAGATAGATAGATAGATAGATAGATAGATAGATAGATAGATAGATAGATAGATAGATAGTCAAAGCCATACTTTGAGTGCATATATACTTTACCGCAGTGCTTTTGTCCACAGTCACCTCGATGAACATGCTGAGGGCATTGTGTATTCACCGAGGACACTCCGACCCATGAAGGAGCTGTGGTTTGAAGCACTGACCTCAAATTAGAAGATGACTACTCTTCCCACTGACAAGGCGCTTAGGTAAGAGGAGACCTCGCACAATGACAAAAATCCCATCAAAGACCATGGGGGACAAACCAAGCTTCTGCTGTACAAAAGGAAGGCTGGATAAATGACATTCCGTCTCCATAAAATCTATTCTTAGACTCTCCTCTTTCAGGACGCCCTTTGCCTCATCCTGATACCATGATGAATGTCCACCAGTGGGAGCTCCCCTAAGTGTTTTTCTTCCATCATCATTTTGATTAGCAGAGAAAGCTTTGAGTGCATCCCGAGTCAGATTTTACATGTATGGACGATTTAAATATTTGATACTGGATGATCCCAAGCACATGACAAAAGCTTAGAGAAAATATATGTATGAGTTTTCTGTATTTTACGAAGCACACCTACTGCTTAATTGGACGTAAAAGGAAGAGAGAAAGCAGATGATAGATGCATGCACAGTGATCTATTTCCAAACCACTCAGAAACAAACTCCCTTCGACCCTCTCCTCTCTAACCCAATTTGAATATGCTACAGGAAAAGGAAAAAAATAAACTGTGTGGTATTTATTATCAAGCAATTGCGTGGATGAACCAACAAAATATCACTAAATAAATAGCATTAAGCAAACACAAAAAAAAAGAAAATCCCACCGAGCAGGAAAAACAGATGCCCACAAGCAGTGAAAGAGGCCGAATCAGCTGCACAGAGCGGAGGGGATTGCCTTTCCTCCCATCTCACCAACCTGCTTAAAATATTTCTGCATAATCCTTAAATACCAGCTAAATTGTGTCGGTCATCCCAGCTGCTAATGCTAAAGCTAAAAGACAGCAAGGACCATTAGTTCTGCTATGTTTAATACACAGCTAGCTCTGCATACATGCTGCGATCAGCCGTAGAATGCTGCCATCTTGGTGGTCCATCGTCCTGGCCAGCCAGACTAACTTATGTCGTATACACGGCGTATCAGTCTGGTAAGGAGATGGTAGAGCTTGATTTCAAAGGCGGGACTAACAGGGTCGGCATCATCAGGTTAGAACCTAGATAACTACAGATGTGATGCAAAAAACTCCAAGTGATGAGCTCTGTCTTTTCACTTTGTAGTCTGTGAAACATGTCCTGGCATCGAGCAAACTCTCCAGATAACGATTTCTTTTTGCTGCTTTTATCTAAAACATCACTGGATACACAGCGTACTCGCATGCAGTTTCTTAATCTTCCATGGAACCTAGCAAAAAAAATCCCTGTATGTATCTTGACTGCTGTGGTAGCAGAAAAGCGCTGCTGCATTATGGGTAATTCTGCCACTGAGAGTGGCACATCTTAAAGTCCCGCCTCCTGCGCTGTGATTGGTCCGGTCTGTTTTGGGCAGGAAGGAATGATGAGTTACACTCTGTGTAATTCAGTCTCGCTGGCCAGGCTACGTTCAGTCAGTCATTGTCGTAGTTAACACAACGTTAAAAATAGATTGTTCAAAATGTTGTTCATTTCTAATTCAGCCATGTGTTTTTGAAAATTTGTCTCATCAAAACTATTTTTTTCATTTTCCCCTCAGCTTTGCATTGTGGACTGGTTGTTTGAACACTAATTTAGCAACTGTTGGTCTTGGTTAGCTTTTAAAGCCAAGCTCATTTTGAATTGCTGAAAAATCAATTCACACTGAAATGTTACATCACTGCATCATCTTATTAGGCCCGAGCAGCAAAGTGCTACATTAGCCTATTGTTTTGGGAGGAATTCTCTCTAATATTGTTCCGCCTCTTTTAGCAGCTTTTTGGAGGCCTAAACATGCATGAAAACTCACCAAACTTTACTGATAAGAAATTGACCATATCCAGTTACAGCCAGCCCAGGTTCTTTGCCTGAATAATGTGGCGTTCTCAGTTTGGAGACTTCTGTAGTAATAAAAATACTCTCGAAATGGAAACTATGTTTGAACATATTTAATCTAAAAGGCAGAGGGATGTTTACAGCTTCAGTACTGGACTCTCATACACAACAATGTGAGACGGGTAAATTTCCGGAGGCCAAAGGGTGTCCAAAGCTTGTCCACGTCAGCTTATATGGATGAGCAAAGCCTGCTCTGGATTGATCAATTACCCTAAGTTGTCTTCCTGGATCCACATCACCATTAGACTGAGAGCTTAAATTCATGAAAGACATGGAGTGTCCCGCTTTTAAAACCGCCTAACATAGAGACATCAAGCTATGGTAGTTACCTTAATGAGAAAGGATTGTTTGAAATTAATAAATTAATTTCTTCCTTTGACTCCTGTGTTATTAGGGGAAATAAGTGATTGAGGGGAACAAACAGAGAACAGAGGAGACAAGAAACACCAATACAACAATACAATAGCTGACAGAGACTGAGAGCTGTTTGGCTGTTAGTTCCTGACAATAAGGTGGTGGCCCAAATTGGTAATTAAGATTAAAATTATTAACTCTGTGAATAATTGGCTTTAGCGCTTAACAATAGATAATTATAGACATACCATCCCTTTTGTTGCACAACATCTATCTTTTCTACATTTGAGCACACATTCTGCAGGTTCCTGTGCTGAAACCTGGCCTGCAGCTGTTTCTAATAGACCTCACCAATCTCTCTAAGTGGGACTTTAATCCATCTGCACACCCTTCATAATGCCGTCTATCCCACCTTGAGGCATCCTTTGTTCAGGAGCCCCTTCAGATCCCGGAGGATTCAAACACTACAGCTTTTGGTGTGGATAGTATTCTGATCTAATTCCGGCGTATCCATTTTAACGGACATGGTTTGGTTAAAGAAAACACAATCTCTTACAATTAGCATTGATTGATACAGTATTTGAAGGTATAACATAAATGGCAGCATATACCTGTAAAACCAGTAAAATGTTTTTGCTTTTCTCAGTGCAACAAAAATGGTTCAGAGTTTACAAACGACTCACAAATCACAATCTGAAAAGGGTGGCATGCATTTCTACCGGCAGTCCACTTCACTCAGAAACAAACTTTTTCTCCAATTGCAAGATTTTAACCATTTTACTAAGACTTGACAGAGAGTGCCTGTAAACATTATTCTTAATGTTAAGCCATACAGTCTCAGTTATATTTAAATCTGGCCTTTGACTGGACCGATTTAATCTATAAATATGGTTAAACCTAAATCTGCCCATATTAGCTTTTGCTGTATGTTCAGGGTCGCTGTCCTCCTGGGACGTGAACCTCCAGCCCACTCTGGCTTCTAACAGCTTTTCTCTGAAGACTGTTGTGCATTTAGCTCTTTCCACTTTTTCACATAACAGTGTATATATTGTTTGTTTTCAACAAGCAATATATACATCTTATTTTGTTTTTCATACTTCAGCTGCATTGATCTTTAGACACATTATACCAAAGTAGCGCAGAACATTGAAAAAACATCAATACAGAAATACAACTGTTCACACCAAGATGAACAAAGCCACCAATAATAAAAAATAATATAAAGGACATAAACAGGAGTGCAAACATTGTATTTAGTCTGTGAGGATGTGGTATCTTGCGTGTCTACTGTATATGTGAACCAGCTATGAGGCACTGAACAGGTATATTTCAGCAATTTCTAATTTATAAATGCAATTTGCTCCATTCATAAAAACATCCCACACTTTTTGGATCTATACATTGCATGCATGGAGATCTGGTTCCAGACACCATGCAGCCATAAGTATTTAAGAGGTATTTCTTAGCCCTTCTGTTAAAGACCAACATTAGCACCAAGGGGTCTTGCTAAATGTCCTTTTGAAATACTTCTTCAAGGACATCAGATAATTCTCTCCAAACTACACTTCATTTAAGGCACTGCCAAAATACGAGAGTGAATCGCTCCACTGTTCCTCCAGAATGAACTTGGATATGTTGGGCCCATTTTGGCCACCTCTGATGCTCTGACAAATCCTATTATTTTCCATTTAAATTATTATTTTCAGTCCAAATGTTTGAGTTGGTAGCTTGTTATGCTTCATTACATATCTAGCCCAAGACTCCTTTGATAGGACCACGTTTACTCCCGCTTCCAGCCTTTATATTTAAAGTTTGCATTTTAATGTGACAGTCAGGAACTTAGCATTAAGTTATTCACTAAAATCTATTAAATGTTTTACATGTTTGGTGAATAGACTGTCGATGGTTTATAATAGTGCACAGCAACAGACAAAAGCTGCAGTAGTCCATCAAATGCAAACAGCTACATTCTTCGGAGCTCTCGCTCTGTCTCAACGACAGACACAATCATTTATTTTGGTAAAGATGTCTTCCTTCCAATAAACATGAAGAAACGAACTTACTTGCAATCCATCCCGTGGATCCTGCCTTTTATCAGCAAGCTCTCCTCATAAACTAGTTGAACATTAGAGGTTTCTCTTCAGGCAGTTACTGGGCTCTGGGAAGCTCAATAAGGTTTTTCTGCAGACAAAATGAATAAATAAAAATCCCCCACTGGCGCAGTTACTCATCCGAACAGATGTGAAGTACCAGAGGCAGCAGCAGAATTCACAGAGGCCGCAAAGCAGCGAGGGAAAAAAAGGGGATCAAAAATCAGTAAGGCATATGGATGAGAGAAAGCAGATGCAGGAACGCGTGCAGGGAAGGAAGATTCATCATGCGGGTTTACCACTGAGAATAAACATCCATAAAACTCATTTTAGCAAGCAATACAAAACGTAGATACACAACGGCCATCAACAAGATCACACTGGGAGTCGTCAATCAGGCAGGTAACGGTCAACAATGTTCTTAAACAACATACATTTACATGATTTGGCTCCCTGCAGCACCTCCTGAAAAACAAATTGATTATAGAAGGCCTCACTGCTCTGCACAGTAGCAGGTGTGTCCATTCTCCGTTTACCTTCATAGGAACACCTCAGCGTGCACGGCGCACAGGAGTTGTTTGGATACAGATACACATTCTTGTAGATCCTTGGAAGAAACTAATTCCTGAAGGAGCATTCCAGGTGGCTCAAAGCCCACCAAAGCAAAAGAAGACTTAGTGGCTTTCCTTTTGAGTCTTTTCAAATTCTCTGGTCTTAAAGCTGCTAACCTGGAGGTTCTAGTGTGCTCCTGCAAAGGTTTCCCGACCAGTTGCAAATTTCACATAAGCCTTGTTAAAAGTCTTCTGGGCTGAATTTTCAGGTTCTTTGATTCATTACAGGATATTTCACTTACTTTTCAGGATTTGAAAAAAAAGATCAAAATGAAAAACATAATTTATTGATGATTGTAGAGAGAACAATTCATTAAGGTCAGCTCATGAATGATGAATAAAAACTAATAAAACTTACAGGAATTACTAATCTCCAAGTCAATCAGATCTACTTGTATTCTTCACTGTTTACTGAAATTTCATCAACGATTTCTGATTTCTATCACAAAACTACATTTTTTAACCACTGCGGTGCATTATCTAAATTGTGAAAGTAATGCCTTTATGCACTTTTTTGTTAATTCTAGATCTCTTGCTTGGTGCATTTTTTTGTCATGATTTATGTTTCTGTTTGTTTTGCTTTGGACTTTTCTGGACATTTCCTATCAGCCTGTCACCTGTCAGCCACTATCCAATCAGCTCAGCCTCCAGTCAATTAGCCCACATCACCTCCACCTGCTGCCAGTAATTACTGTCAACTCTGGTCACCTGCCTACATATACCTGCCTCAGCCAACTCATCCCTGCCAGAACGTCTCTTCTCTTCTCTTCTCTACCAGATCCTGTGTGCTCAGCCAGCTGGACTCCTCAGTTAAAGGTCCCCTGTGTCTGCATGCTGCAGTTCTGCCTATTTCTCCTCCCCCAGCCGTTCGCTCTGCCCGTTCTGGTGGTTCCCCGGTCCACATCGCCTGTTCTGGTCTTTCACTGCCTGCATCCTCTGGTTTCCTGCTCTTCCCTGCCTGCCTGCACCTTCAGCCATAACTCATCTGTTCAAGTCCGGTTCTGCTTGTCTGCCTCACCCGCCACTATTCATCCACTATTCATAAACCTTTTAAAGAAATGTAACTCAGGCTACGTTCACACTGCAGGTCTTAATGCTCAACTCCGATTTCTTTGTGAAATCGTATTTTTTTGCGTGTCCGTTCACATTTCCAAGTATATGCGACTTGTATGTGATCTCCTTTGTGAACTGAATGCGTTCAACTTAAGTGTCCCGCATGCGCATTCGAGGACACGATGACATCTCACGTAGCAAGCGTCCTCAGTGTTTGCGGAAGTAAACATGGATTATAATGCTGGTGCGCATTTTGCGGTCATTAATTTATTTTCTAACCGGAGCTTTCCCTCCATTGACTGCTCTTCTCATTGTAGTCCGCTATGGGTGTCGTCTTTCTTCCCGCTTCTGCATAGCAGGACGCAGAATTGTGACGTTTGTCGAGTATCGGTGACGTGCAGGTCGGATAAATGCGACCCGGCCGTACAGACACAGGTTACATTAGAAAAGATCAGATACGTATCGGATTCAGGACCACATATCCAAGTGGCCTGGGTCGCATTTGAAAAAATCCGATCTGTGTTGTTCAGACTGTCATAAAAAGATCAGATACAGGTCGCATATGGGCAAAAAAATCGGAATTGGGTCACTTCAGGCTGCAGTGTGAACGTAGCCTCAGTGTCCGACTGAATATCGGGTTCACCAGCATCATTCATCAATTTTTCTTTGGTTTCAGCAATTGGAAACATAAAAGTAACATCATTGTTCAGAGGAAAAAATTACTTAGTAAATTAATTAGTAAAAGGCAACATTGTACATTTTGTTTATTAAACTAAGATAGGCACAGTCTGTTTCCTTGTTTGTTATTGTTATTACACTTTTATTATTATTCCTTTTACTTTAATTGGCCTTTACTACATCTAAAAACTGTATTGTATTGCTGGAAGGCTTGATGAAAACAACAAAAATGGGAGTGACGCAGGAGTGGGAGTCATTGTGAGTGGGGGTGGGAGTCATTTTACCAGGAGTGGGACGGGACACAATTATCTGTGGGAGTGGGATGGGACAGGAGTGAAAATCCACTCCTGTGTCACCCTCTACCCCACACCCTATTCCTATGTGTCGTCTATAAAGGAATACTATATATCCGCATTGCAGATCAAGAATCGAGACAACCGCAACTCAAACGTCACAGCAATGACCCTGTAATAATATTGCTTCTGCACTCCTTTTTTTTTTTGTTGCAAGAACAGGGCAGCAGGGTAGAGAGGAACAACATGTTTTTACCAGGAAATAAAATCTCTGGTGGAACCAGGTTCATGAGGAGCAGCCATCTGCCTCCTGCCGGGGCTGAGGAGGACAAAAAAAAAAAAAAAGGAAACCTGATAATGCTGACAAACACTTGAGCGGGTAATAACAGATATCAGTCAAGAAGAAGAACAAACGTCAAGTGTGCATTGAATACAAAGCGGGCGATGTTTTTCATTTCTTCCTCGGGCCATTCTCTGGAAGACGGCAGCAGAGGAGAGTTTCCTTGCTCCCATTTCACAAATTTAATATCAACAAGCATGTTTTTTTTTATATTCAAAAGGAAATTGTCCTTTAAAAAGCACCTTGTTGAACAAACATGTTTCTACAGTTCTTTTTCAGCGTTCTGAAGTTTAAATATGCCTAGTGGCTTCATGTGTCTCTGTCATGTACGGCATTATTACCGCTGGTGTTGTCTGTTTGTTGTGTTTGGGTACACATCCACAAATCTCATGATGACATGAATTAAACGAAGAAGATGGCCAGAAGGTTCCCACCATATTTGTCTGCGTGTCTAACGTTGTGCATAAGTGGGCTTCAAGTGGGCATAAGTGGACTTCTGCACCACATTTTTCAAAGGATTTGCAAAAAAGAATTTAATAAAAACCGCAAACCAGCTTTATTTTTTTCTTTCATTTACAAACATGCTTTGTGTTGATCTGTCACTTAAAATCCCAATAAAACACAGGAGGATTTTCTGTAGAGAAAATGAAAATAGTTTAAAAAGTTTGAATGGCTTTGCGTGTAAAATGTCCAAATGACCTTTAAAAGTTATGTTGCTAACCTCACCTTTCTGAACGCTGCTCATGAACGTTCGGGGAAACTGACAAAAAAAGATTATTAACCAGACGGTGGAGAAGATGAAGACCATCAAACAAGGCAAGGTTTTGACCTTCACTGCTAAACACTTTCAAATGTGAGGACTTTGTTGATGATCCGGTCAAGAAGTTGCCAAGAGAAAACGGGTGGACCCTCACTGCCCGCCCAAAGTCTAATCAAAGCCCTGCAGGAAACAAGCCTCAGATAAATAAATACTCCATCACCGTGGGGTGTCTGAATAATGGATGTGCTTTGTGAATATACAGCTCCCCAGCACACAAGTTTGCATGACCCACAAAACCATTTAGCACAGGGTTTAAGAAACTGCCTGGCACGCGGTCTGAAGCTGCGCGCTACGACCAACGCTGGTCCCAGTCAGAGGAAAATGGGAATCATTACAAAAACATGGATTTACTGGAGTTCATTTCATTTGTTTAAAAACATTTGTCTCCAATGTGATGCCCAAGGCATCAATATTACATTGCTGTACAAATCTAATTTCCAATTAGCCATCCATCTTCTCCTGCATATCCAGGATGGGTTTATGCAGGCATGCCTCCCTTTTTCTGACAATCCCGCTCAGCTTCTCCTGCAGCCAGCTTTAACATACCGGCTGAAACCTCGCTTCACAGCTACGCCTACACCTGTTCCTACCTGTCGCTCTTGACGTTTGACAGCGAGTTGGGAGAATACATTTGTAGCCGAATGAGAATACTAATGATTTATGCAATCAAATGGTTTAAAGTGGGCCTATTGTGCATAATTCACTTTTTGCACGTTTTTGTATTTCCATTTGGTTCTCTACTGCTTCTAGAAAAGGTCCAAGTGTCAAAAAACAAACAAAACAAAACAAAAAAAAAAACAAGCAGGTTTTTTTGGCTATAAGTAAAACGAGTTATTTTAAAAATCTCTTTTATTATTTTTTTATGTCGCAGTCTGAGTGCACTGCCTCTCACCTAGCAACCCCAGCTGAAGCCAGTCCTCTTCATCAGCTGGTTCCACCGCTGCATGTACTGTACCATGGCTGTTCGGCCTGACCCAAATAATGAGCCACTGCTGGAAGTCTGCTATCGTAAAGTCCAGCCAGAAGACGGCATTCAATCCCCTTTATAGGCAAGAGAAACATAAAAGCATTGTTGGGGAGGAACCTTTCTGGGCAGACCGGCAAGAACTGTGTGGCTGCAGAGAAACAGACCTGGAATGGAGGGGCAGGGATTTTAACAACTTCACAGAGACCGAGTTTCATTCAGAACTTCAGCAAGTCCAGGGCAACTTTTAATAACATATATCAGTGCCTCACCTGACCTGGACAACAAACTGGACTGGAAATGCCACTGTAGCGCCATCAACAGGAAGGGACAGAGCAGAGGGGACTTCCTGAGGAAGCTTGGGTCCTTCTGGTTTGCAGCAAGATGCTGCAGACCTTCTATAAGTCTGTTGTGTAGTTTTTGATCTCCTTTGATGTCATCTGTTGGGGCAGCATGATCAGAGCAACTGACTTAAAGAAGCTCAACAAGCTGATAAAATCAACCGTCTCTGTTCTGGGGACTCTTATAGGACCTCTGGAGATGACTTTGCAAAGAAAGTGAAATGAAAAACCCTGAGCATCCTCTTCATCAGACCGTTGTAAAACAGCAGAGTGCCTTCAGTCAGAGGCTTCTCTGTAAGGCAGACCGCTACAGGAGATCCTTCCTGCCTGCAGCCATCAGCGTCTGCAGCAACTTGTTGAAGAAACCTCTGTAACATGAGTTACACTAGTGTTTAATTTACCTTTGGGATTAATCAAGTATTTTTTAATTGAATTGAATCAAATAGGACATAATCACATTATAGATGGAGACATCTATAAATAAGCTGATGCGGACTTCCTTAATGGACTAAATAACTTCTTTGGACAACATACCTGGGCGGGTGCTCAGTGTGCAGGTCAGCTGGCTGGTGTCCTCACAGACATTTTTAACACCTCACTGGACCAAGTCACAGTGCCAGCATGCTTTAAGTCTGCCTCCATTATTCCGGTGCCGAAGAAACCTCAAGTGACCTGCTTCAACGACTACCGGCCTGTTGCACTGACTCCCGTAATGATGAAGTGCTTTGAAAGGCTGGTAAAGGAACACATCGTCTCCAGTCTCCCCCCCAACACTCGACCCGTTCCAGTTTGCCTACCGACGGAACCGCTCCACTGAGGACACCATCTCCTCCGCTCTTAACCTGAGCCTGGCACACCTGGAGGAGAAGAACACCCACGTGCGGATGCTGTTCCTGGACTTCACTTCAGCGTTCAACACCATCATCCCACAACATCTGGTGGGAAAACTGGAACATCTGGGCTTCAGCACACCCCTTCACAACTGGCTGCTAGACTTCCTCAGCAACAGACCTTAGTCAGTCCGGGTCGGACAGAACACCTCTGATGTCATCACCCTCAGCACAGGCTCCCCTCAGGGCTGCATCCTGAGCCCCCTGCTGTTCACCCTGATGACTCATTACTGCGCTCCCAGGTTCACCACCAATCACATCGTGAACTTTGCAGACGACACAATGGTGGTGGGCCTGATCAGAGACGACAACGACCAGGACTACAGAGACGAGGTTGAGCAGCTGGTGGGCTGGTGCAGAGTAAACAGCCTGATCCTGAACATGGAGAAGACGAAGGAGATCATCGTCGACTTCAGGAAAAACTGGCCTCACCACGCTCCACTGCTCATCAACAGCTCAGCTGTGAAGGTGGTCAGCAGCACCAAGTTCCTGGGGGTGCACATCACAGACAACCTCACCTGGTCTGTGAACACCACATCACTGGTGAAGAGGGCACAGAAGCGACTGTACTTCCTGCGGAGGATGAGGAAAGCCCACCTGCCCCCGCCCATCCTCACGACCTTCTACAGAAGCACCATAGAGAGCATTCTGACCAGCTGTCTCTCTGTGTGGTGTGGAGGCTGCAGCGCCTCCGACTGGAAGAACGTGAGGAGAGTGGTGAGGACAGCAGAAGGGATCATCGGGACTCCTCCTCTTCCCTCCATCAAGGACATCTCATCACAGCGTTGTGTGTCCCGAGCCCGTAACATCATCAGGGACCCCTCACACTCCCACCATGGACTGTTCTCCCCGCTACCTTCTGGGAAGAGGTTCCGCAGCATCCGCTGCAAGTCCACCAGGTTCTGCAAAAGCTTTTTCCCTTTTGCCATCACACTGTTGAACTGCTGTTGTACTGCTGAACTATAACCCATAGACTCTGCACAACATTCGCATATCTACACATTTAGCATCATTGCATCTCCTCCAGCATTACAAATGCTGCCGAACTCTTAGTTTCTAAACGCAGTCTTGCACAAATGACGTCTGCACAAATCAAATTCTGTACATACAAATAGACCATGTTTTTTTAAAAATACTCACCTGTACACTGTGACTTTCTCCTGTATTGTCTACACTTAAATTGTTTACTCTTAAATCACTGCTGCACCTCACACTGTAATTTAAATTTACTGTAATTTAAAAGCTGTATTCTTGCGCAAATGCCCTCTGCACAATCAATTCTGCACATACAAGTGGTTTTAAAAATACTCGCCTGTACACTGCGACTTCTCCTGCATTGTCTACATTTCAATTGTTTACTTTTGAATCACTGCTGCACCTTATACTGTAACCCAGTTTTACTGCAATTTACAAGCTGTATGCAACGAAATTTCATTCTGTATATTGTATTCACTCTGTGCATACAAAATGACAAATAAAGTTGTCTAAGTCTAAGACCATGTTATACTTGAAATTTAGTGGGTATTTTGTTAGCTGTGCATTCTAGCCATATAGCATGTAAATGTGATTGCTTTAATGGATTATTACTTGGCAACAGCATATACCTAAATTATTACCTGTGTCTGGAGCAATAAACATCCTGATCAGGAAATCCCCAAATATCACAATGCTATTTTTCCTTTGTTTTTTAATGCTTAGTGGTGGATAATTGACTTTGATCTGAAACATAATACACCTGTAAAATCTTTGTCAGCATCATGTTTTCAAGAAAGATCATTCTAATTGTGCTCTTTTACTTTTAGCTGTTTCATTATTTAGACAATAAAAAAACAATTCAAACTGAGATTCAATTTGACAGTTTTTTCTTAGAAATATCAGACAAAATTCCAAAGGTACTTATATTTGTGAATCTCTCATGCCTTTTGTAAGGACATCCGACAAAGGCAAAGGAAGTCCTTAGACAATAAGGGGGTATTGTTTTATTTACACCCTACGTCATAGAAATAAAATGATCTAAGCATACAAAATGTAAAGTGTTGTTTAAGAATGTCAGGAAAGGGATGAAATCTGCTGGGTTTCCTTAGAGAGGAAACTTTTTGACTGTCTAGATGATTTGATCGAATTTGACTTTGTAAAGTGCCATGAGATGGCATGTGCTGTGAATTGGTGCTACATAAATAAAATCAAATTGAAATTGAACAGAATTGAAATGATAGCAGTAAAGCCCATTAGTGCTCTCTGCACACATGAGAATCTGCAAGATTAAACTGCAAATTTCTACGTAATGGTGTGACATTATCTCAGGCAAAGAAAAGCTCTTGTTAGCCTGCTATTCTCCCTTCATAATTAACGCTGTGCTCTTGCCAAAGCGTTTACACAGCAAGCTAACGTCGCAGAATGAGGCCATCAGCCAACATATAGGCAGGAAATGGACTCAAATACAGGCGGCAGATATTATCCAGAACCCAGCAAAGAGACGGTCCTAACTGGTTTTACCATTACGGCTGTTTAAGTCATGACTTTCCATTTAGTCCCTGGAAACTAAAAGTATTCATGTTTAGAGGAGCATGCTTAACAATTCTATCCCCATCCCCACTCCCCTCCGCCCCACCCGGTGTATACTTTGATAAGGAAAATTTAGTGCAGCCTCATCTTAGAGCCCCAACTTTCCTTTGTGTTTAGAAATAGGGCATGTATTGAAAATGTCAGGGGGGGGGGTGTTATGCATGGTCAATGTTTCTGAATGAACGACTGATTGAATTGAACACAAATCAAAGAGCATACACAACATTATTCCACAGAACTCTGATCTTTTCTATATGCATGCTAGTCCAGAAATGAAAGATATTTATTTAGTTGAGCCGCAAGCCGTCTGGATCTTTGATATCTCTGTCCGATGTGGCAGGTTTTACTGGCTTGCTTTTATTGTGACCTGCAGCTGAATTGTGCTATGCATGCAGTAATGAGAAAACAACTGGATAGCATTAGCATTTCCTTCTGAAAATGATTCCCTCCCTCTGAATGAGCCTATTTTCAGCTGGTGTTTTGCTTTTCCTCAGAGCCACCCTTATTTTCACAGGCAGGCTCTGTGTAAATATAAGTTGATTGACACTTAATGTCTTGATTAGATTAATTTATAGTCCAGTTCATACATATTATTTGATTCTTGACCCTCTGTTATGTTCCTGTTTTCCATTTATATCCTGAAGCAGCAAACACGGAGACAAGCGGTAAGTAAAAAGTGTTCTTTGCTGAGAATTTGGGTTGGGGAATGACGAGGAGCTGCTGGAACTGGGGCCCGGGTGACTGGGAGGGCTCCAGTAACAGACTGTAATCAATAAGCAGATAGTGGTCAGCGCCAACAGCAAGTAGGGTGGTTTGATGGTGAAGAAGAGGCTGACTTATGGACATATTGAATAGTGTGCCCTGGAGAGGCGACGGCGGGTTGCCAGATTGTTGGCAGCGTTGTGGTGATGGCTCGATGGTAGTGAGCGTTGGAGGGTGGACAGCTGCTCAGGCATTAGGGTGGTAAATGTGTGAGTGTGTCTGCATGCCTGTTGGCTGGCGCCTCGACCCGCTGGTGCATTGATGGTCCTCGGTGTCTGGGGCTGGGTGCTCAGGTGTGTGCTGGCTCACTCCTGGTGGCTGCTTCATGGGCCCTGAGCTGCCTGGCTCTGTCGGGGCTCTGCTGGGGGACGGGGTGCCCCTGGACCATGGGTCTCTGAAAAGTATGTTTTCAGTCTTTTTGGCATTGCACCTCCTGAACTCTTTGGAGCCGCTCGTCATTGTGGATAAGGAGTAAATGACACCCTGAGCCTTTCAGCTGTAAACTAAACATACTTTTTTCATCTGCAGTGCACCCACCACACACCACAGCTTTTAATGAGTCCTCATTGAGCATTCTTAACCCGCCATCTAATTTTGCTAAATGTATTAATTTTTAATGCATAACACAAGGAGGCAAATATGTGCCAATGCTGAACAAATAACTGCTTGAAGAATAAAACTTTTCCCTACAGAACAGCAGCAGCTGCATGAAAAAGACCTCAGAAGAACATTGTACAATGTGTTCACAATGATTAGTTCATTGTAATAAGTTTAAAGGGCTTCAAAGAATGCCTTTTCCTCCCTTTTATAGTGTCTTAAGTGAAGCACAATATTAAAATATGTAATCATCAGTTCCTCAAAGTCAGGCAGAAATGTTGTGTGAGTGTGAAAAGTCAAACTATTCACTCAGGATACAGATGCTGAGCTGTTTCTCTGACATTTAGGATCCAGAAGTCTGTCTCAGGCTCACATTCACCCTGATGGTGGCTTGTTACAGGGCTTTGTACTGTGATCTGTATCAAGCCGATGAAGGAGCTCCAACTGTGAACAAAGCCAGTTCCCCCCGTTTAATAAGCTGTTACAGCGCAATATGCTTGTGCTTGATAACGGTTGGAGCTCATATGAATATTTAATAGATCTGGGGGTGAAGAGCAGATAAAAAAAACTTTTCAAAAGGAAAAACACACTGAGAGGCTTTTGAAGAAAATGATAGAAAATGTCCCAAAACTGGTGGAAGAGTGTAATTTGAGGTCTGTGTTTAAGGGCGGCAATTAGATTTCTTCCCTTTGAAGTTAACTGGAGTAGTTAATGGATGCAGTGGTTTAGTTTTACAGTCCCTTGCAAAGATATTCATTCAGCATGACCTTTTTTCTTTATGTCGCATTCAGAAACTTCACTCCTTTGTTGGACTTTTATGTAACAGATTAAGCAGCTGCCCACAAACTTCTACAGGTCAGTGGTAGAAAGCATCCTGGCGTGTTGCTGGTTTTCCGGCTGCTCTCAGGGGAACTGGAAGTACCTGCAGCAGGAGGTCAGCTCAGAGGAAGGCATCTGGATCACAGATGCTCTCTCTGATTGACATTAAGACTCCTAAAGAAAGCCAACACCATTGCAATTCTTACCTCTTACCGCTTACCTCTCTAGAAAAAGGTTCAGTGTTTTAAAAACCAAATTCAACAGATTTAAAAACTTCTTTCATCCTAGAGCGATCCAATCAATGCATTAAGACCAACGTCAAACCAACGATGAGTTTGCTCAGAAGACAAGCTAATCATTTATACCCAGATTATCATCTAAAAGAAACTATGAAATCATCAACTACCATTCAGGCTGCCGTAGTGGCGCCTTCTGCAGCTCACACAGAGCTACCCTGGGCCTGTTGGCTGCTCTTCTGCTCAATGCTCTCTGACTGGGGCACATCTGCAACTCCAGTGTGAAGCTGAGTGGACTACCACAGCTGTGGAAGACATCCTGTGTGGTAGCGGTACTCCACCCAGAACTGCAGATCTCTTAGTTTTTAGCAATCGTCCACCCCCTCTGCTTCAGATGACAGAATGAATTAAGAAATTAACTAAGAAGAAGAAGTAAAAGTAACAAATGGAGCCAGACGAGAGCTGAAAGAGAAACATTCCTTTTATTTCTCATGGTGGGCTTAAAAAAACATCATATTGTAACTAAAAATCACTTTGTAGTTCTAGCAACACATTAACCTTCTCTCCAAATACCACCTGTAATTTTGAATTCTAGGTGGTATTTGGTATTTATAACAATTATGTTCCTGTAGAAGCCGTTTGGTCGGGTTCTCTACTTCTCCCCAAATGTTGTAGACAAAATGAAAGACGGTGTTGGGTTGATTGGAAACCAAAAAAGTGAATTACGTGTTCACAGCTCCAGGAATATGAAGTGTAGATCCCACGGATGCACTAAGCGACCATGCTATATTTAGCTGGACATGACTGACTGGAACTGTTTTTTTTTCACTGCAGACAAACATCAGGGTCACGCTGGTTGAGAAAAATAACAGGAAACATTGTGAGTCACAAAATCAATGGGAAGAGCTCAAAGCTTCTCTGGGTCTGGTTCATGATGAAGCCTCGTTCCATATGCTGGTCCCCTGCACGTCCACAGTATGTTAAACACAACTCAATGCTTTTTCTGACAGCAAGAACATTATTTCCGCCTTTACTTAAAAAGGAGCATTTATTTTTCCAGCCCTGGGTGCCTGCATCCACTGACGCCTCCCAAAACTCATCAGCTCGCTTCCTCGTCAGTTTACGGTCCTCAAGATTAAAGACTTTTTATTCTGCTTTGATTAACCGTCTTGTTGTTGATAACTTGGTTTGTATAAAACTGGTTTCTATATGCCCGTACTTATATGTAGGCAAACTTGGAATGGCTGAATTTCATTTTCTTTCATGACGTCTTAAGCTGCTATAACCTTCTTCCTGAAACCGATCCTTCAATCTAACTGCGTTTACTGTGAGCCGTCGGGCATACAGGCCAAACCTCTTTAAAAATGCTGAAAAACAATCTTTTATTTTCCCTGTGATACAACTGTATGGGATTTTGGACATCATAAATGTGGGGTGTCTCAATTTATTCCTTAGTATTTTCCATAGCTGTTAAATCTTCAGTGTTTTTAAATGTGTTAGCTGTCCTAATATGTTAACACAGGCTTCCTGTATCTTTCATTTTTCACAAAGCTGAACATTGTGATGATCCTTACGTGTTTGAGTTTTTGGGTTTCTTTTATATCTCTATATCTGAATTATAGCTGTAATTTGTTGCTTTGGTGTGCAGCACTTTGGTCAGCAGCAGTTGGTCTTAAAAGTCCTACGAGATTTGAACTGTTTTCTTCATTTCCCTGTTGTTCATATTTTCCAATTGTTTATAATTAGGTTTATTCCTTATGCCTTTTTCTAAGTCGTTTTTTCTTAATTTATCCATACAGTATTTGTGTAAGATCTCTGTAGATATTTTGTTTTATATTTTGTAAGACATTTTCCCCTGTGTCTCTTGTTTCTCTGTCTTTGTCCCTCCCTCAGCTGCTCTGCGTTTCCTCTGCCACCACTGATGCTCATCTACTGGTTTGCTTGTCCATTCTCCAACCATCCCTCAGTATTTTAGGCTGGACATCTTTCCATTCACTGCCAGATTCCTCCATCATGTCCTGTGCACCATTTTGTAAGCTTGTTATTAAATCCTTGAATCCATCATGCTTCTCAGGACTTCCTCTTTTCACTTTGGTCCTTCTCCAAACTCATCAGACATGGCAGACACGTGCTTCTCTTAATAGAAGCAACAGACACTGAAGATTATGTTAATGTGGTCTCTGATCAAGGACAGAAAATTAAGTTTATGTATTTATTTATTTATTTATTTTTTCAGAATTTTTTGTTTTGTTTATTTAGCTTCCAGTTCAGTGAACGAGAAATGAAAGTTGTTCCTTTTTTTTTGGCTGCATCTTTATCCAGCATCGTCTCCGAGGAGAAGCCTGTTTTTGTGAAATTTAAGGTGTCTTTTACTTCTTTTTTGTGTTTTTGTGTTTACCCACCATCCTTTTGTCTATACATCTTGGAGCGCAATGTCACGTCTGTGGATGCAAATGAAGACCCACTTCAGCCCAGCTGACATATTTACAACACCTTCCCCTCTGAGATCAAGGCATTCAATTATTTGTTCCCCTGGATGGGGTTCTGCACAATCAATGCATGTGGTTAAGATGTTGCTTTTTGGGTCGGTAATAAATTACAGTAACAATCAAACCCGTGTGCCAAGCGGGAATCGCAAAGCGTGATGCTGAGTTTTCTTGCTTTCTTTTGAGACATTAGCAAATCATTTGGCATTAAGAGTAAGTGAGCTACAGATACAGTTTCAGTTGTATATTCAATTAGAACAAGTCAATAACCTGGAGCTTGACACAAGAAGATATGTGCTGACAATAGATTTACTGTCTTTAAACAGAAATCGATGTCAACAAACTGCTGAACGTGTTTTTGTTTAAATCTTGTCAGATCACTGTTTTTCATGAGACACATTCATCTGAGGAGGGCTTTATTTGCTGCATCTGATCTGATTTAATACCTGCTAAACTTTGTTGGCAGCGCTCATCTGTCAGAGCTGAACCCCGTCTTTGGTTCTGAGGGCTTCTGCTCATCAATCCAACTGAAGAAACTGCAAATAAAGTAAGGTGAAATCCTTCTGGTCTGCACACTAATCAATTATTCTGGATGCAGATGACGGCGAGAAATAAAAAGCCATTATGGTCAGCTAAGCATGCGCCGTCTTTCTTTATATCTGGATCAGCAGTCGCTAATACGTTCTTGCAATGCCATAATAAACACGCAGAGTTGTGTTGCTTCTTGTTAAAAGTCAATTATTGCACAAAAAAACCAACGTTTTGAGCCAACACGTATTTCTTTAAAAGCAAAAAGAGACACCTGGATGCTGAGCGAGCTCACGGCGCCGCTGATTATCACCGGGGATAACCGCAGAACAGGATCCATAAGCTGAGCAGCCTGGAGCCATAAGTCAGGAGCTGAAAGCAAGACAACAGGCCACTTGGTTCCCAGTTGGCAGGATATAAACAAGCTGGTTCCAGTTTGTTTATGTCCTGCCTTAACTGCTGAACGCTGTTAGCGTCTCATGTTTGTACATTAACAACTCTTAAATAAAAGCATTTCTGCAGAAGGAGAAAGAGCCAGCTAAGGAGAACATCTTTTGTACCCTACTGACATGGAAAGCACTCAGAACTTTGCACGCCTTATTCACAGCTGGTTCTCCTCTTTGAAATTTGCTGTAAAACTTCTCTTCACTCGTCCTTCATATGCTTCTAACAGCCTGGTTTTGTGGTTGAATGATGAATGACTCTAAATACAAAGTTGTCCAAGTTTTCTGACCCCATAGTTATCCTGTGGACTTTGGCTACTTTTCCTATTTATCTATTGAGTATTTTCAGAAATAAAAATGCTACTTTGGTAGTGCCACATAACTCTGACCCATAAAGCATTCAGAATTAAAAGGTTCTCTTATATCCAGCATAACACAAACACCCTGGTCTCTATTAAAATAAATCCCCCTTAAAGATACTCAGTTGCCATTTATTCACCAAACATTCTAAAATACCAAAGATTAAAAAATGTAAAGGCAACACAATATTATAATAGTGTCAACTAGGTGATTTTGAAAAAGTTAATACTTGGCGCGCAATAGATGACCATCAGCAGCAAGATGATGCATCTCCTATTATAGCTCTTTGTTGCATTTGTTACTTCCTGCTTATTAAAGAGGTTTCCTTCAGTTACAATTCATCTGTTGCTGTACTTTTTCTCAGGACTTCTTCTGCCCACCTACCTCATGTTTTTTTTTTTTAAACACGGGCTGCAAACATTGCTTTAACGGTTAGGTACAAGCAACAAGCAAGTCCAACAGCAGAAGCCCTGCAGAACAAATTAAAACAGTTACAAGCATGATCCTGTGAAGCAGGGCATAAAGAAGCAGCACTGCTTTAAATGTGTTGCATAATACGCTACGTTGCAGGTGAAAACAGAGAACCACAGGAGAGGCATATGCCTGAAAAGATGAAGCCACCGCTGAGAGAGCAAACCGCCTGCTCCTCATTGTCGCTGTCTGACACTGGTGGCAGCAGGAAGCCTCTTTGTATTCCTGCCGCCGATGCTCCGTCTGACTGAGCCTTCAGTAAAATTAAAACACTCCTGCCACATGACACAAGCCCTGCTCTTCTCTCCTGTAAAAGGTGGGAGCTCTTAATAAAAACAGGTGTTGTACTGCCGACTGAACTGGTTGTTTCTTCCATATAAGATGTTGCAATACTGTAATATTACAAGGAATTTCATGTTTTCTTGCAAAAAAAATACAGCAGTTGAGGGTTTACTGCATTTATAAATTTAATTTAAGACAATCTCAGCTGAACCAATGAGCTGTTCAGGCAATATAAATCCACCAGATTTTTTTTACCCAAATGAAAGGTTTTGTCATGGAAAAATAACATAATAGCAGTCAGTAAAACCAAAGTGCATTCAAGATGGTTTCCGGCTGACTGCATTAAATATGGGTTGCACCGTTTTCCATGACGGATGGATGGATTCACCGGTGAGAACCATGTGATGCAAGTTTAAAAGGTTTCTCTGAGTTATGAAAAGCGACATGAGGATATGAATTGATCTGAAGGTCGCCCTTTATCCAGGTGTGTTGGGACTGGTTGGAAGAAAACAGATTTTGTAAAAGCGATGAGGGGAAACTTAAAAAAAATACCTTGCCTTGGGTCCATGCATTAAGGAAAGTTGATGCAGTACTGAAGAAAAAGACAATTGCAACAAGTGGTCTGCATGGCTTTTGGCTTGATGCTGCTTTACAGTAAGAAAGATTTAGCTCGGCTTTTGGGGAGGATCATTAACTCCAGGCTTTATGGCTGTCCTCAGACAAACAAAATATAATGTTAACGATTTTAATAAGTGTCCCCGGCAGAATGGAATTTGATTGGACTTTGTCTTTTGCAGGATGCTGTGACATGCGTCTACAAAGCTGATGAACCCAGGATACCCACTGGGCAGAGAGCAACTGGTCAATATGGAAATGGACCTCCTCCACAGGCCCCATGCTGCCATGTGGATTATCATACAGCTCTGGAGACCTCCATGTGTTTTGTGTTGTTCCTTTTTGTCTGAGAATGATGCAGCATTGTCTGTTTGTCAAGAAAGAAATGCTGTTTTGTTTATTTAGTTTCTTTTTTTTCCATTTTGTTTAGTAAAAACAGCTATTATGGCAGTTCTGCATGAGAGTCCGATGTCGAACTGAGGGTTCACTGCTGAGCATGAGCTCAGTCGTTTGGTTTGAAAGGCCTATTGACGGCACGGAGGTGAGCGCCAGCATGAGGGAAGCCTGCTGAATCCCTGAAAACATTAATAATCCTGCTTCCTGATCCCTGCACTTCATTTTCATTCATTAGAAACATATGAAATGCATCTTAATGAGACTTTGGTATTATGTGAGCAGTGTAGCTTTTTTAAATATATATATATATATATATATATATATATATATATATATATATATATATATATATATATATATATATATATATATATATTATATTATATTATATTACAATGTTGAAAAAATACTTTTTCTTACTACAGGATTGTACAAACTCAAAGTGTTTAACGTTGGAGATGAGATTTACACCTCTTGTGAATCCATACCATTCAAAAGACGTATTTAAAATGGCTTTTGTATTTATCTGTATCAAAAAATAAAAAATAAAACAGCCTGCATTTTATTCAGGATTTTATTATAAGATTCAGATCAATGTGTTTTTAAAATTTAACATCACATTAAAATATATTCTGTTACTGGGAAACTTGTATGATTTATGATGACATATTTATGTATAATAAACAGAATGTCCACTGAAAAAGGTTTGACAATTAAAGCACAATAACAACTGTCCCTGGATGTAAAACCCTGAAAAAAGAATGAGCTTTTTTAATACAAAAGTTTAAAATCTAAAGAAGCAAAAACTGAATATAAAATATATAAAAATAAGATAACATATATTTTGAGGAAATATTAGATATAAACATATGATGGAATAATATGGAATATTCTATATAATATTATAAAGAATAGCACAAATAAATTAGAATAGAACAACTTTCTTTGTTGATAAAAAAAATATTGAATGAATGAAATGGGTGAGAGTTTTAGTAACTTTTCATGAATCTTGGATCAGGTTATTTAATGACATCCCTGACGCTTCCATTACAGCACAGGAACTGGAAAAATTTATAAATATAAATCCTGACTTAATGTTCCTCTGTGGCGGTACAGAAAAAACAAATAATTGATACTGTAAAACAAATGCAAGAGCAAAACATCCACTGATTACATGGGATTAACGTGTCCTTTGTAAAAGATGTAGCTGAGAGGATCCCAGAGCCACTGCAGTATATCAGTAATATTTCTTTTCAGACTGCTTCATTTCCTAATAAAATGGAAATTGCTAAAGTAATACCATTACACAGAAATTGAGATAAGCATCATTTTTGTTTCTGTTACCAAAACTCTCAAAGGTATTAGAAAAACTGTTTAGTGACAGACTGGAAACACTCTGGAAAACAAATTAGTACGGTATCAGATTAAAACCATCAATATTAGCCATGCTTTGCTATTCAAGCAATAACTACAGATTCTTTTGAAGTGTTTAATGACATTAAAAAAGGGTTTGACACAATAGATGACTTACAAAAGAATAATTTCTAAGATGTACTTCTATAAAAGTAGCATGCATACAGATGTGTTATAACACAATCCCAAGGTGGACAGACTTCAGCCTTGGACAGGTAATTGTTGCTCCCCATGAAGACAAAACGATTATAAGACCATTTTCAAAAAAGAATACTCACAAACCTAAAACGATTGCCTGCAGCGCTTGTCTGAATGCATGGTGCTAAATTTAATTCCAGGAGTGGATACACCAAGAAATTCACCCAAAGGACAGGCTGTACAACGCTTGGTGGAATAAAAATAATAGATCCAAGAGCTCCATCTCAGGCTCGGGATGCACTAGTAAGCAAGTTAAATGTTAAAGATGTTATCCGTGTATATCCTAAGCAAACGCCTGCATCAAAGGAATTTTCACCATGTTAAAAGATCTTGATTGTTGAGAGAGGCTTGTTTATAGTGGGTTAGGGAATAAAGTATATTCTATCTGAAAATAATATGCTGATTACTCCACAGTTAGTTGACTGTTACTGTCTTGTTTTGTGGATGAGCGAAAACACACGGTGATGGATGAAGATAGGACAGACTGAATGATGGCAGTGGAAAAGAAGGAAAAGATGCTAAATGAAAATGTAACAATATTAGGACCACATCATAGAAGAAAGCAGCACAGCTAATAATGGTCTTTTATGGAGCGCTAGCTGCTGCTGCTGTGGTGATGTGTAGTGAGAGACAGGAGAGAGACGTGAAAGACGGATAAAATGCGACAAGACAGCGGTCGCTTTGAAAAAAAAAATTATACCTATCTGAATTACTACCACATATAGAAGTGGAACAAATCCAATTTTTTTTTGGGGGGGGGGGGAAGATTGGAATTGGGCCGTTCACACTGCTGTGAAAAAGACAGATATAGGTAAAAAACAAAAAAAAGGGATCAGATTTGGGTCGCATTTCCCTTCAGTGTGAATGCAGCCTAAGATTGAGCACCATGGTCTGGAGGTTTAGGTCTAGTCCACACATAACCGGATATCTGGGAAAACGAATACATTTTTATACGGTTAATAATATTTAATAATAATCTTAATTGTTATTGCAACATACATTCCAATGAAATTTGTTCTCTGCACGGTGAAAAGAGAAAAGCCATCCCTAAACAGAGGAGGAGGATTGAGCTTCCAGCTCCCCAGTTTTTACAGCTCGGTCCTCCAACATGTTCCAGAGAGATTACATCAGCATCTCATGAGGATTCAGGTGACCAAGTACTCCACTCACACCAAGCAATAGCTTCTAACGACCAGGACAGTGACTGTGGGTCACTGATCTGCATCTGACTCAATATGTGCCGAGGATGATGGGCTTCCATGTCGTAAAAAAAGCAGCGCTCCAACTGCGGGTTGCTCAGAGCGAGCCACCAGAACTGACAGAGACTCCCTGATAGGTGTAGAAACATTTTCAGAAAGAATGAAAGTCCGGTTGCCTCCGATTTGTAAAAACTCAGTCAGAGATACTACACATTAAAATCTTTGAAACTTTAAAGAAGCTAAAGTTGGTCCATTAAAGCCACATTCTACTTTTTAAACCACCTGCATTAGTTGGTGTTTCATTTATCAAGCTTAATTTTGTAACAAACAAAAAAAACAAAGAGAAAAATAAAGTATACAGAATGACAGAATTTAACTGAAACTCCAGCTGTGTGAGTTTAAAAGCACACAAATGTATGTGGCACATTTGTGTGTTTCTACTAGTGCTTAACTTCTCTCTTGTGCTCTCTTTTACAAAATGCATTAAATTTCTTTATTACATTTTGCATCAATTATTTCATAATGCGGTTTCAATTATGTTTTATTACATTTTGAAGTCCGATTTTGTTACATTATTGCATATTGTGGCATTATTAAATGACGCGGTGTAAAAAAAATATTTTTTTTTTTCTGAATACATAAAGTATTAACTTCTGTCAGGATGGAAGGACCATTTTACCCATTATAACAAAAAGTGTTTCTGAATAGGATTACCAACTAGAAAATTTCTGAAAAAATTTAGAGAGGGGCCTGCCTCATGGTGTATACCGTACCATAAATATTAACAGGAAGTCAAATTGTGAATCTCAGATTCCTACGTTCATCACAGCCCCAGCAGTGGCCATTGAAAGGTGCCATTCTAAGGTAATGCAGCATGTCGCAGTGCACTGCCTCCTCAGTGCAATGCTATGGCAGGCCCCTAACTATAGCTTTAATCAACACAACGATTAGGCATCACTCTATATTCTTCACAGTCAATTTTAATAAACACAGCTCCCTTGATGCCCATCTAAGTTTAATCCGATGAAATATTGGATTTCCGCATCAATACTTTCACCTCATATTGAATGGAAAGTAAATATAGATTTCTGACAGGATTAAAAGATGATAGTTCATCCGAGCAACTGTAGAGTTACTTAATTCTGTAATTGATGCTCTTTTGGCTGGCGGTCATCAATAAAGAATCGTTTTCACCATTCTTTACGCTATCTTCAGTTTGGTTATACATTTAATACTAAAAGACGGCTCCAGCAGAAAACCTAGTGCATATGCATTTGAAAGCAGATATTTACATGGACTTTCAGCCTCAACATTTTCTGTTTGAGTCAGTTAGGTTTACCAATATGAAATTAAACTCTATTTACTAAACCTCACATTACATCGATTCTATTTACAAAACCATACAGTCAAGTTCATTCTATTATGCCAACTGGTAAAGGAAACCCAACCAACTGCATTTGACTTTGCAGAAATCAGTGACGCACCATTGAGCAACATGATGGTTCATTAACCTGATGGCAGAGCTTAGGAGCAGCAGTGGTGGCTTATTTATGAGTACCGTATGGTCCACATGGTGATGAACTGCTTGGCAAAGGAAGCTGGGGGTTTTCAAGCCTCTGTTCAAATTCAAATGTTATCCTCAGCCTGTTGAAGATGGCCTTTGCATCATTTAGAGTAATAAGGTAAAAAATGACTTCACAGGATGGCACAGTCTGCCCCATCTGATGTGGGAGGAGGGAACTTATGTTGTGTTGGCTGTTTTCTGCTCCCGTTTAGGCCCAGCTACCATCGGCTTCATTTCATAAGTACACTTGCGGGCATCAGAATGCAGAATCCTTTCGTAGCTCAGGTCCAATCCCGCACAGACGACAGACAAGCAGTGTTAACTAAATGAAATAAAATACTGGTATCTTTTATTTGAGCTTTAGATTCCTGTTGTTGGCCATAGACGATGGTTGCATCATTATACGGACTACTGACTACTTTCAAGTTTACATTGGCGCAAAGCTTTATTTTTCACATAAACTGTCAGTGTATGAAAAAAAGCAATGTTTTATTTTCTGGTAATACTAGAATTCATTGAGAGCTTCTCACATTATTGCTAAATTTGTTCCAAAAAAAAAAAAGACATTTATTGATACACCAAAACGTAATTGGGATTTATGTTTTTTAATAATTGAAAACAGGTAATAGTGAGCTACATGCGTTTAATTTTCTTTCCTAGCAAACCTGTTGTAATGGCAAACCTGAAATACTTAAATAGTAAGTGAGTTAGCATGTGTTCAAGCTGTTTTTATCTTTCACTCATCCTGCAATAATCATTAGCCCAGTTAACAAAAGAAATGTACTCATTCCTCATCAGAAACATATGATTTCTCTGTAAGTTTAGCTCTTTGCACTGTTATCTCACCACAAAAAGTAAATTTCTCAGCGCGCTCGTAAAATGCTACACCTGTCAGCCTCAAATGGGCCGAGTCAAGTGAGTTAGGATTGCATTTGCAGAATTTCCAGCTACACAGGAAAACTTTTTTTTTTTTGCCCACAGAAAACCTTCAAAGATTTATAAGCTGCTCCTGACACGCTCTTGTCCTCAAGAGCTGTTATTACTGCTGAGAGTCTGCCTCACAATACAGTGCAAACATTACTGCGGGGAAAAATAACAGCTAGACTGACAATAGTCCAGGTGGTTTCAGTGTATTTTGGTAACAATGCTGCGATAATAGCTTGAGTTTAACTCCAGCTCCATCACAAAGCCAGTAGTCTGTAATCCCTTGCTGAGTGAAGGCTTAATTGTCGTTAGAGGCGCTCCTGTCTCGCTGACGTCTCGTGTTTAACGGTTCAGACTCAGACTGCAGAACAGAACCAAAGCTCTTTTCTTCCATCGTTTGGGACCGATATGCTCTGAAATATCTGTGTGGTTTGGACTTTTTTCACAAAAGCGGTAAATGCAAGAATGAATTTGACTCAAAAGAGACAAAAAAATGACTCCAAAAAACATTTGATATTATCCAAAATAATCTCTTGTCAGTAAACAGGATTACATTGATATTCTGCAGGAAAAGCTGCTTCTCAGTCTGGAGCCTTTTGTGGAAGAAAAACAGATAATTAATAAAAGTATGAGCTCATTGTAGTAGCTCTAATGATTACAGTTCTGATAACTAAAGTTTCACACACTGATGATGGGGGTCATTGTAATGGTAGTACAACCAATTTAGTCCAAGATTTAGCCATCTGATCCAAACCCCCAGTCGCTCAATCCGTTCACAATATCCCGACTGGCTTGTTAACATGACACATATTTCTTCTGTTGGGCCCATTATTCCGACTGCTTATGTCCATGTAAACGTAGCTCTAGACTGAAAGGAGTCGTACAGACAGGTACCACCTGGCTAGGATGCTGTTATATCACAGACAACATGCAAGCACAATCGCAAATCTACCATCAGTTTACAGCAGCCAATCAACCTAACACTGTCATCATTTAGGTTTCTGTTTGTTTTGGACTTTTCTGGACTAGTTAGTTTTCATTCCCCTCAGCCATCTTTCCCCGCCCAATCAGCTCAGTCCACTCCTCAGTCACCAGTCTCCAGTTAATCAGCTCAGATCAGCTCCACCTGCTGCCACTAATTAGTCAACTCTGCTCACCTGTTCACCTGCCTTCTTATACCTGCCTCAGTCATTCACTCACTGCCAGAATGTCTCGTCTTGCCTCTTGTGCACTACCGCTGTGTTTGTACCGGTTCCTGTTTGCTCAGCCAGCTGGACTCTATTTCCCTGGTCGTGTTCAGCCCTCACTGATGTGTGCTTCCGGTGTCAGCGTGCTGCTCAAAGTCTGCCTTGTTCCCTCTGGTCTTCTGCCTCTTACTGCCTGCCTGCCTCATCTGCTATTGTTCCCATTCTGAAATAAACTTTTTAAAAACGAAGCTCTTTGTCAGGCTAAATATCGGGTTCTCCAGCAGTGTTCCTAACAAACACGCATTTTGGACTGTGGGAGGAACACTCAGTACCTAAAAAGAAACTATGCATGCAAAAATGTTTGCAAACTCAACTCAGAGGATAGATTCAAACCCACAGCACTCTTGCTGCAAGGCAAGAAGGTAAAACATCTAGCATCTGTATGACTGTTTTAGTTTTTTTAGATGCTGTATGCTTGAATATAGGTGCTTAAAACAACTTAAACTCTACACCTGCAAACAAAATCAAAGAAACCATAGATCTTAAAGAAAACATATCACAAAAAAATAAGAACTGCATAAGACACGGGGCAAAGGAAGCATGTTTAGGGAAAAAGGTACATCAGGATTTGATTTTTACAGAGAGAAGGTTTGAGCTACTTACAGAACAAATTACCATGGTGAACATATTGCCTTAGGATCATTGTATGCACAAGAAATCATATTTGATGCAAAGATTGAAATATGTTTTTAGTTATTTGGTTTTATCCAGAGTTAGAAAAGAAAACCGCTACCTAAAATTTGCTCTTTGTTACACCAGTAGGTTTATTACCATAATGAAACAACCATGACGCTCTCTCTGTAAATATTGATCCATATGTGTGATATATGTGTTTGAATTAGCAGCTCAATGTAACGTTCTGTTGTGGTTTTGGTTATTTTTTCAGTTTAGAATTATTTCTGTTTCTTGTGTTAGAGTTATGCTTAGCCTGTTTTTGTTATCTGGCCTTTGTTGTTAGTTTATTTCAGCCCTTGCCTGTTTAGCCTTATTTCTTACCTTAAGTTTTTGTTTATCAGTCTGTTGCTCCCTTTATTATTTCCACCTGTTTTGGTTAATTAGTCCCGCCCTGCTCTTCTGTTCCGTTCATCTATTTAAGCCCGCTTTAGTTTTCGGTTTGTTGCCAGGACGTCTCGTGTTATCCTCATGTCCAAGTTCCCCGGTAAGAGTACTTTTCCCTTGACTGTTTTTGTTTAGCCTGCCTGTCCGTTTGCCCGTTTAACTTTCGGCTCGTCTGCTTTTGGAGTTTGCCTTGTTGTGTTGCCTGAAGCCAGTTCTTTTTTCCCCTGGACCTTTTTGTTAATAAACCCTTTTTTAAGCTTCAGCTCTGTGTCCGGCTGACATTTGGGTTCTCCATATACAAATCATTACATTACGTCCTGGCCAGACATGAACCCGAAGCCGACACGTTCTCTCCTTTCGGGAGGAGCTAAGCTCACTCAGACCGGTGCAACACTTTCCTCCCACACTCTAAGCCGTTGTTCACTGGACTTACCCGGTCAGTCCGCCTCATCGCCGTTCATCCCGGATCCGGACCTTTTTCTGGAGGTCGACGCCGAGATGATCTGGGAGCTCCGTCCCGACTTATCCCCTGAGTCGGTCCCGTTCCCCCCTCCTGACGCGGAGGCGAATGAATCTTCGCTGGCGGTTCCGTCCCGTCGGGAGGAACCGGCATCCCCGCTAGGCCCGCCGTCTCGCCGCCGAAGGAAGAAGCGCTCGCCTGCCGGCCATCCATCCAGCGTTGGCGGGCAGCCGCCCGACGAGCCAGTCCGGCCTGACCCGACTGCCGAATCCCTGGCTCGACCCACTTCCGGTCCAGCAGACAGGAGTTCCTCGCCTCCCAGAGTCGAGAGGCCCACAGTTCCCCCTCCTGGCGTCTGTGACTCGGAGTATTTTACTCTGGAGAGTAAAATAAGAACTTTTGCCCCCATCATCAAACGTCTCAGGGAGGCTCTACTAATCCAATATTCAGAGGAGCTGGAGAAAAAATTAAAGGAGGTTGAGGGACATTATAGGTCAGCCCTCCAGGCTTTCTACTGCCGACCAAAACCTGTCTCCGAGGGACCGGCCGATGCCTCGGCTCCTGAGTCTGTCACCGTGGTTCTGGCCGACGCCTCGGCGCCCGTCAAGCCTAACGAGGGGGTCCGGGAGGACCTGCCTCTGCACAAGTCACGAGAGGGGGTCCGGGAGGATCTGCCTTCGCCCAAGTCCGATGAGGGGGGTCCGTCACCGACCTGCGACGTGGGAACCCAGTGGGGTCCCTCGCGGACCTGCGACGTGGGAACCCAGAGGGGTCCGTCACTGACGTGTGACGTAGGAACCCAGGGGGGTCCGTCGCAGACGTCCGACGTGGGAACCCAGGGGGGTCCGTCGCAGACAACCGACGTGGGAACCCAGGGGGGTCCGTCGCAGACCTGCGACGTGGGAACCCAGGGGGATCCTTCGTTCTTCGGGCACCCTGGACCGCAGAAGGGGATTCAACAACTGGGGCCCCCTGGAGACTTTGAGCCTCTCAGAGGTGTGCTTAAGCCAAGACCCCTTATTACCCTCATGGACAGCCAACTCTGGGAGAGACTTTATTGGATGTCTCTTTCGGAGACCCTCCAGGAGCTGATCCTGAGACTCCTGGTGGCTAAGGGTCTGACTTTGGCTCCTGAAGCCTGTAGCCCGGGGCCTCCTGAAGCCTGTAGCCCGGGGCCTCCTGAAGCCTGTAGCCCGGGGCCTCCTGAAGCCTGTAGCCCGGGGCCTCCTGAAGCCTGTAGCCCGGGGCCTCCTGAAGCCTGTAGCCCTGTGACCTCTGTAGTCTGTAGCCCTGTGGCCTCTGTAGTCTGTAGCCCTGTGGCCTCTGTAGTCTGTAGCCCTGTGGCCTCTGTAGTCTGTAGCCCTGTGGCCTCTGTAGTCTGTAGCCCTGTGGCCTCTGTAGCCTGTAGCCCTGTGGCCTCTGTAGCCTGTAGCCAGGCTCCCACCTTAGCAGCCTGTAGCCAGGCTCCCACCTTAGCAGCCTGTAGCCAGGCTCCCACCTTAGCCGCCTGTAGCCAGGCTCCCACCTTAGCCGCCTGTAGCCAGGCTCCCACCTTAGCCGCCTGTAGTCAGGCTTTCTCTTCAGTCTCCTGTAGCCAGGCTCCTTCGTTAGCCGCCTGTAGCCAGGCTCTTTCCTCAGTCGCCTGTAGCCAGGCTCTTTCCTCAGTCGCCTGTAGCCAGGCTCTTTCCTCAGTCGCCTGTAGCCAGGCTCTTTCCTCAGTCGCCTGTAGCCAGGCTCTTTCCTCAGTCGCCTGTAGCCAGGCTCTTTCCTCAGTCGCCTGTAGCCAGGCTTCCCCTTCAGTCGCCTGTAGCCAGGCTCTTTCCTCAGTCGCCTGTAGCCAGGCTCTTTCCTCAGTCGCCTGTAGCCAGGCTCTTTCCTCAGTCGCCTGTAGCCAGGCTTCCCCTTCAGTCGCCTGTAGCCAGGCTTCCCCTTCAGTCGCCTGTAGCCAGGCTTCCCCTTCAGTCGCCTGTAGCCAGGCTCTTTCCTCAGTCGCCTGTAGCCAGGCTCTTTCCTCAGTCGCCTGTAGCCAGGCTCTATCCTCAGTCGCCTGTAGCCAGGCTTCCCCTTCAGTCGCCTGTAGCCAGGCTTCCCCTTCAGTCGCCTGTAGCCAGGCTTCCCCTTCAGTCGCCTGTAGCCAGGCTCCTTCTTTAGTTGCCGGTAGCCAGGCTCCCTCTTCGGTCGCCTGTAACCAGGCGCCGCTGCCTGTAGTCAGTAACCAGACGCCGCCGCTTGTAGTCTGTAACCAGGCGCCGCCGCTTGTAGTCTGTAACCAGGCGCCGCCGCTTGTAGTCTGTAACCAGGCGCCGCCGCTTGTAGTCTGTAACCAGGCGCCGCCGCTTGTAGTCTGTAACCAGGCGCCGCCGCTTGTAGTCTGTAACCAGGCGCCGCCGCTTGTAGTCTGTAACCAGGCGCCGCCGCTTGTAGTCTGTAACCAGGCGCTGCCGCCTGTAGTCAGTAACCAGGCGCCCCTTCCCCCAGCCGGTAGTTCGGCGCTTTCCTCAGCCTGTAGTCTGACGCCGCCCTTAGCCTGTAGTCCGGTGTCTTCTTTAGCCTGTAGTCCGGTGTCTTCTTTAGCCTGTAGTCCGGTGTCTTCTTTAGCCTGTAGTCCGGCGTCTTCCTCAGCCTGTAGTCCGGCGCCCTCCTCAGCCTGTAGTCCGGCGCCCTCCTCAGCCTGTAGTCCGGCGCATTCCGTACCCTGTAGTCCGCCGCCAGGTTCTATTCTCTCCCTCTTCAGGCCCCGCCAACGGTCTCTGAGGGTCCTGCTCCGCCGCCGGCCTCCTGTCGCCCAGTTCTGCCGACGGCCTCCGGAGAACCGGTCACGCCTGGGCCGTCCGCCGAAGAACCGGTCACGCCTGGGCCGTCCGCCAGAGAACCTGTCACGCCTGGGTCGTCCGCTAGAGAACCTGTCACGCCGGGGCCATCTGCCGGAGAACCTGTCACGTCTGGTCCGTCCGCCAGGACGACCGCCGGAGAACCTGTCACGCCGGGGCCGTCCGCCGGAGAACCTGTCACGTCTGGGCCGTCCGCCGGGACGTCCGCCGGAGAACCTGTCACGTCTGGGCCGTCCGCCGGGACATCCGCCGGAGAACCTGTCACGTCTGGGCCGTCCGCCGGGACGTCCGCCGGAGAACCTGTCACGTCTGGGCCGTCCGCCGGGACGTCCACCGGAGAACCTGTCACGCCGGGGCCGTCCTCTGGGAGGTCCATCAGACTCTTGTTTTTTCTGAAAGACTGTTTGTTATGACCTGCCCTTTGAGGGTTGTTTTCTGTTGAGGGACTTGTATTTTCGATATTGTTTTTCTTTTTCAGATTCTGACCCTCCAGCCTGTAGCCCCCTCCACCCGCCCGGTTGGACTTTCCTTTTGTTTTGTTTGTACTTTTAGAGACGGTTGAGGGCGTCTAGGATCCGCCCTTGAGGGAGGGGCTCTGTAACGTTCTGTTGTGGTTTTGGTTATTTTTTCAGTTTAGAATTATTTCTGTTTCTTGTGTTAGAGTTATGCTTAGCCTGTTTTTGTTATCTGGCCTTTGTTGTTAGTTTATTTCAGCCCTTGCCTGTTTAGCCTTATTTCTTACCTTAAGTTTTTGTTTATCAGTCTGTTGCTCCCTTTATTATTTCCACCTGTTTTGGTTAATTAGTCCCGCCCTGCTCTTCTGTTCCGTTCATCTATTTAAGCCCGCTTTAGTTTTCGGTTTGTTGCCAGGACGTCTCGTGTTATCCTCATGTCCAAGTTCCCCGGTAAGAGTACTTTTCCCTTGACTGTTTTTGTTTAGCCTGCCTGTCCGTTTGCCCGTTTAACTTTCGGCTCGTCTGCTTTTGGAGTTTGCCTTGTTGTGTTGCCTGAAGCCAGTTCTTTTTTCCCCTGGACCTTTTTGTTAATAAACCCTTTTTTAAGCTTCAGCTCTGTGTCCGGCTGACATTTGGGTTCTCCATATACAAATCATTACACTCAAAGGCTGATTTCTATCAAGTGTGACCAAACAGTAGAAATGTTGACATTTCTTTGATTAAAAAAAAGTTTCAGTTGACTACAACCTGTGAAACTTTACAAATAAATGACCACATCTGACACACCATCCATGTAACTGTAATTCATTCAAGACCATTACCTGCAGTGAGACAAGTCGTCACGACGTGAGACGTTCGGACACTCTGCAGGGAAGAAGCCATTCCTCCAAAAGCAACATAAAAAGCCACAATGCATTAAGCAAATGCACACATGGACATGTCGTTTGGGCCGAGGAAACTAAAACTCAAGGGTTTGGCCATAACGACCACTGATATATTTGGTTGCAGGCTGCAGGCTGATAACACCGTCCCAAATGTGAATTACAGAGGGAGGCAGCATCATGGTGTGGGGGTGTTCTACTGCAGTAGGCACTTTTAAAAAAGTAGATGGCATTGTGAGAATCTGAAAATAAGTCAGGATAGTGACCCGAACTGTATTCAAATTAGTCACAAGGCAGCTCAAGGACAATTACACAAGATTTCTACTAAGCTGTAATTCTGTTTGTCCCAGTTTAATCAGCTCTAAAGTCAGGTTAGCACATTTTATAATCAAACCAAACAGACAAAATCAGAAACCAGAGGTCCGTGCTATGAAGTAGGAGTTGTGTTTCAAGGGAGCTAAGTTCAGGCTGAGTTTAGGATTTTCAGCATAATGGAGGTGGTTGAGTTTCAAAATAAAAAGCCAGCACATTAAAGACAACGCCAGCTAATCAATCAATGATGTTTGAAGAAGCAATTAGGGCAGCAAAGTGTGAACAGACTCTCTGTTCTCTTTCTCCTGCACATCTTATTGCCATTAAGTTTGACATTTTTCATGAAAAATCTTTATAGATCTCAGCAGAATTAATTGGCAACTTATGTCACCTATAGCAGCAACCAATTACTCTTAAGTTTGTTTTTGTCTGAAGCTGAAGATTAGAAAGTTGCGACATTGTTTTTTTTTTTCTTCATTGAAAATCATGAGCACTCTAAAATATTTCGTCACCATTTGTCTCATTTAAACCAGAGAATAGAAGCAAAGAGTAGAGCACACTCCCAAAATTCTTGCTATGTCTTCATATGCCACTTTATTAAACACATTTCTTTAGTTATTTAATAATGTAGTCCTAAAAAGACAGTATTTCATTTTCAATCCACTGAGTTTCCTCAGATGGAAGACTTTTAAAACAATTTGTATGACTTCACTGAATTAACTCATCCTGAGAGGACGTCTGTTGTAAATTGGCACTATGTAGATTAACTGATATGATTTGAAACTGATTTAAGAAATTAATTTCTCCATCGTGGGATTATTAAAGGACTAGTTGGTGACAGACAGGCTGGTCTCAGTATGTCAGAAACGGCGGCTCTGCTTGGATTTTCAATCCCAACCATCTCTTGGTTTTACAGAACAACTGAAAGTACCCAGCGAGCGGCAGTTCTGCGGAGGAAAATGCTACGTTGATGTCAGAGAAGAATGAGCAAATATTTCCCAATTAATCTGTTAAGAACATAAACTGATTGTGATTCAACAACAGGGTCAGAATCTGGCATCAACACCATGAAACCACGGATCCATCCTGCGTCGCTTTACCCTTTTAGGTTGGTGCTGGTGGCGTGACTGTCAAGTTACTCCTTTATTTGTTCAGCTTCCTGCCTTGATGCATCTACACAGCATTCAACAACTGGATTCCACTCAAAGACCAAACAGCACGTACATAAAGTAAAATGAACAAAGTAATCACCTTATTTTCTTTAAACTTAAAGTGCAGTCTGCGTGGAATCCAGTTGTAGAATACTGCACAGATGCATCCATCATTTTCAAGTAGGGAGGCTTCACAAATAAAGGAGGAACTGGACAGTAAAAAAAGAAGAAACACTTCAAGGACGGAAACCGTTGTGTTCGCTTTTACCTCTGAGAGCAGCTGGAAAAGAGAGTGATTTGAAAATGGCAGAACCAGCTAATTAGAAGTCTGCTGAGCATTTGAAGATGGAGAGAGCGACAGCAAAAAAAAAAAAAGGAAAAAAATCATTAACTCGATTAATCAACAGAATAACTCGGATACATGAGGACATGAATGAAGAGGAACTGAAAGATCATTTCCATAAGCTCAACACCGACGCTGGGAATGTCGTGACAGCAAACGATGGCTTGGAAGGCGCCATTATAGCTCAACTAAAGTCAGAAAAGGGTGAAGGTAAAGAAATTATGCTGACTGAACAGCAGCAAGCTGACCTGCTCAGAACCGCGAGTAATTCTGATGCAAGTTCAAGAGAGGTCAATGCCTTAATTCAGCTCTCAGAAGGAGGTTCAAGATTGGCTAAGAGTACTGCTGGACTGGAATGTCTCCAAATTGGTTTCTAGGAGGGCTGGACGATAATTCAGTAAAAATATATGTTGATCGATAGACGTATATCAATGATAAGAAAAAAAGGTCAATAAAGAGTTCAATAGAATAACAGTTTTCCTTTCTTATGCATTTTAGCCATGTAGGTTAATATTACATAAATTACATCCTCCCAACCAATCACAACGCAGACCGAGGAACCAAGCTCCGCCCCCTTAAAAAAGTTCAGAGAGCATGCGTTATTTTTTTCTCTTTTAAAAACTTCCAGTTTTGGTAAATAGTTGGTTGAATAAAGGTTTGAGTTTGAATTCAGCGTTTGTTTGTTCTTTATACAAGAACAAACAAACTAAGCAGCAGCATAAAACGGCCAGGGCTGCACTTAAAATATATGTTTTGAATTTGTTGACAATTATCGATCAATATGATTTATATTTCATCGATGTGTTTTTTTTTCTATATCGTCCAGCCCTAGTTTCTAGGACAGCAGAAGTCATCCAAGCAAGGCTAAAAGAAGACAGAGAAAGAGAGGAGCAGATGGTAATTCCTCCAAATTAATCCTGACCAGCTATCAAGTTGAAATAAGTTGGTATTTTTTGGTATATTGAGAAGCCTTGGGTGAGCCAACTGAGTCTGGTGAGGTAAAAAAGGTGCAACTAATTGATAATTTAGATGAGAAAATTACGAGAGTTGCGTCTTACCTCCTATAACACTCCAGATGATATTTTCTGTGTCCTGGAGAACAGGTATGGAAACCAGACAGAAAGAGTGGAGGAGCTGCAGAGAATTCCTGCAGTTAGAGGTCATCAGCCAAGAAAGATAGTGGAATTAATCCAAGCTATTGGAAAAACACACACTAAGTGATCTTGGAGATACTGGTGCCATTAAGAATCCTCTCATGACAAAGTCAATTGAGACTAAGCTTCCTGAAGAAGGAATGGGTTGTCTGTGCGGCTGATAAAAGAAATGCTGTGGTACCAGAGAGCCGCTTTGATAAGAAAGAACGAGAAAATATTTATGAGCAACTGGAGCGACTGAGAGAGGAGGAATCAAGTAGGAGCGAGACCCGAATGGAGCCAAGATGTAAGGTAAGGTAATGCAGAGAATGACCCTGTGGGCTGCGGTGATAGAAAGCACAGGAAGAGGCTCTACTTTTCTAAACAGTTCAGAACACCAACAGCTGAGAAAATAACCGCTGTCAAGAAAGTAGGAGTGGGTACCAAGTGTATAAATGGAAGTACGGGATGAAAAGTCATACTGTAAACCCGCGTACTTACGCAGGAATCAAAGTTGCAGGAATGGGGACAATCTGGAGCATCGTTATCATCTACGCCCAAATGTTGGGTTCAAGAAAAGCAACGTAAGCCAGAGGAAGAGCCGAGCTGGTCCAGAGGAGGATAAAGTAGCAGGAAGTACCCAGAATCAAGAGGAATTTCTTTTTAAAAATGTCACCTGAACTGGCCAAGCATGGTAGAGATCTATCTTCGCGTGCTGCATCCAGAGTCTTCGACATCACGAAGGAACCGACAAATCGGCCAGTGGAAGGTGGACTGCAAGAACTGCCAGAGTCAAAGATGCTGCTTGAAAGTAACTGAAAATGCTGGACAAGAAGTTGTCCCGTTAATTGATTTGGCCTCAGACATGAATTATATAACCTACAAGGCCGGAGGAATGAAAGTTTGTGTGGAGACAAAACGTTACCTCCTAAAAATTCGTACGAAAATAACCCAAACGCACCGTCAGACGGAGGCTGGTCCATCCCAAGGACAAAACCCACCAACCTAAGATGAGCGGAGTGGTGTCTGCTGTTCAGTGCAGTGAGGAATGTTCTGATCTTTTTATTGGAGAAACCAAACAACCTCTCCACAGACGCATGGCTCAACACAGGAGAGCTACCTCCTCGGGTCAAGACTCTGCTGTCCACCTACACCTTAAGGACAAAGGACACTCTGTGAGGACCAACATGTTCACATTTTGGACAGAGAAGACAGATGGTTTGTCTGAGGGGTAAATTAAGCCATTTACATAAAGTGAGAAAAAACAACTTTAAACAGAGGAGGAGGGCTCAGTTTTAAACTTTCAACAACTTATAATACAGCAATAGGTTTGATTCCTGATATGTTTCACCCTAATTCACACCTCCATGCATGTGACCACAACATTCCTCTTGTGAGCCAGGCTAACGAGGAGCCTAACGACTCTCCACTGTTGGGGCGACCAGTTCCAGGTGAATCTACAGGTGAATGTACAGGTGAATCTAAGCTCTAACGAGGCCTCGCCTGCAGGTCTATAAAGCTTGGAACTCCTCACTAATCCAGACATTTTGAATTTAGAAAGCTTCCTGGATGGGAAGAGAAACGTCTTCAGCTTCAGAACAGAATTCCAGTTGTTTTATTTTTAACCTTTTTTTTAAATTGAAGTATGTGAAAGCAAAACAGCTGCACAAATTTCTCCCAGATGTAACACTGGATGAGCTTCTCATAAGCCACAGTGAAGGTCAGCTGATGCCACAAAGAATAAGAGTAGTGGGGAAACCTTGTACTGTGAGACGGCCCCTGAGGAAAAGTGGTTGGAGGAACTCATCCAGAACTTTATGAGGAGCTAACCATGTCAGCTCGTATGATCAAGACCCTGGAAGGTTAATGAGAACCAAAGTGTGGAGGTTGTCGTTGTAGAAACCGTCAGTCAGAGAGCAAGGAGATGACTCCTGCTGAGAATTAGTAGGAATGTCCTGCTGATAAGAGGCCTGGATGTCCTAAACCAGAACTACGCTGCCCTACTAAGATTCAGAGAAGGAGTTTATGCAGCGTTAGGGGACATGAAGAAAATGTACTACTCTGTTTGGCTGGAAGGCAGACAGGTGCATCTTCATCGATTCCTTTGGCATGACTCTGAGGATGAAAAGATAAGAGACGACGCAATCACAAGAGTTAACGTCAGAGATAAGCCAGCAGGACGCATTGCACAGCTGGCAATGCGGAAAACTGCAAACTAACCCTCCTTCATTCATCTTATCAATGACAACTTTATCTATATAGCACCTTTAAATACAGACACCTCTGTCCAAAGTGCTGTACACAGTGATAACAAAACATATGTGTACAGTATATACACAGAAACTAACAAATACGCAATATGATAACAGTTAAATATGATAACGTTCAAACACTACTTTTCAAAAAGGAAGAAGAAGATGTGAATTGGACAAAACCAAAAGAAGATTATATAACACAAACCAGTTTTCACCAGCTTCTTAAGCTAGTTTTGTGGCAGATTTAGTGTCATTTGTCATTTTCTGTTGTTAATCTAACACTTTTTTTAAGTACTGATACCAACTGGACCCCGAAATGACTCCAAACTTCACTTTAACCCTCAATTAGAGTTTCTGGGTTAAACAACCCATTACCTCCAACTGATCCGTGAACATTTACCTTAAAAACGTCAGAAAGTTTGAACATATTTATCTTCTGCTGCTTGCCTTGATATTTTCCAGACTCTGAGGATCTCTAAATATCCAGTGACTCACTGAATTACAACATCAGGTCTGTGTGTGACAAACGTCATGCCTGTGCCAAATATTCCTTTTCCTGAGCTTCATCGTTTAGCCGTTTGGACGGTCATCACTTCCAGCTCTGACGTTGCTTTTTATAAACATCTGATTCTACAAAATGCTTCCTCGGAACATCTGGCGAGCGCAGCTGTTCTCCGGCACATTTTGTGTTTAACTCATTAACTCTCGTGAATGAGCTCTAATAGAGAGTCTAACACGCTTTCCCCGACCCAGTTGTTAGACACCTTTTGTGTTTATGTCTTAATACTAATTTTAATCCTGCAAAGAGCAGCTGGTGCCCAAAACAACCCCTTTATTGTCCTGGTTTGAGGCTCAGAAAGCAACAGCAGGCTTTAGCACCGTAACATTGTCTTCCTAAATTTACTTCCTTTGCAGAACTTGTGCGCCTTGTCAGGGTCACCCACTGTGTGCCATGGTCCTTTGCTATAACTTCTCACCTTGTTGTTGTTGCTAGACGTGCAGAAATCTAACCATCACCACTGACTGAATATGCTATGGTTGCTAAATTAAGGCACCATCAGAGGAACATTTTGAGATGTACAATCTTTTTAATAGAGCAGCTACAGAGAAGGATTGCCACTAAACTAAGAGATTAAATTAAAGTGTTTGCCTGACATGTTGAGCCCTCTAAGCAAGGCATCCAAAACACCAGCAACCCCCAGACCCCCACGGCGCTCCTTCCTGCACTGAGCCGGTCGATACCAATACACTAAAACCTCTCTTTTGTTAAATTCTCCACTTTTAAGTGTTTTTTTTGCTTTTAAAATCTGCTTTTGATTGTTTTCTCTATCACTTTGTGATTTTATATCTTTAAAGGGGTCTATATAGTTATACTTACTGAACTTTTTAAATTTTTCAGTATGCATTGGAGGAAATCAGAACATAATTTCACAGTACATAGTAATACACAGTAATTTCCCTCTGGGATTATTAAAATATTTCTGATTCTGATTCTGATAAACATTTATCATACATTAATAAGATTTATAATAAGATAGTTTCTAGCTTTTTTACTTTAACATAATTATAGGGGTTCAATATTTTATTTTTTATTTTATTTATTTATTTTATTTTGAGCTCTTGATAATGTAAACATTTGCCCATAATGACTGTGCTTTTCTCTACTTGGTTGCTGGCCTTCATTTCAGTCATTCAGGAGTCCCCAGCAGTCGGCCCATCCATCCATCCATCCATCCATCCATCCATCCATCCATCCATCCACCCATTCATCCATCCACCCATCCATCAATCCCTCAATCCATCCATCCATCCATCCATCCACCCATCCATCCATCCATCCATCCATCCATCCATCCATGCACCCATCCATCCATCCATCCATCCATCCATCCACCCATTCATCCATCCACCCATCCATCAATGCCTCAATCCATTCATCCATCCATCCATCCATGCATGCATCCATCCATCCATCCATCCATCCATCCATCCATCCATCCATGCACCCATCCATCCATCCATCCATCCACCCATTCATCCATCCACCCATCCATCAATGCCTCAATCCATTCATCCATCCATCCATCCATCCATCCATCCATCCATCCATCCATCCATCCATCCATGCACCCATCCATCCATCCATCCATCCATCCATCTATCCACCCATTCATCCATCCACCCATCCATCAATGCCTCAATCCATTCATCCATCCATCCATCCATCCATCCATCCATGCATCCATCCATCCATCCATCCATCCATCCATGCACCCATCCATCCATCCATCCATCCATCCATCCATCCATTGTCTTACATTTATCCAAGATCAGGTCGTGGGGTGCGACAGATTCAGGAAGGAAACCATCCATCCCTCTCCCCAGTGACATCCTCCAGCTCATTCTGGGGGATCCCAGATGGCCAGAGAGGAAATATAGTCTCTCCACTGAGTTCTGGGTCTTCTTCCAATGGGACCTGCAGGGAACCCCCCCCCCCCCCCAAAAAAAAAAAAGGGAGGCCTCCAGGGGGTTTCCTGATTGGATATCATAACTACATAAACTGACTCCTTTTGATGCGGGGAAGCAGTGGCTCTACTTTGAGCTCCACCTGGAAAACAGAGCTTCTCACCATGTCTCTAAGGCTGAGCCCGGCCACCCTCTGGAGCACGTGTCAAACTAGAGGCCCGTGGGCCAAATTTAACCAGCCCTGAAGAACCAAAAAAGGCATATCATGTCATATAGTAGAAGCATTTATCTGTTTAAATTGTATAAAGAGGCTAAAACTGTGCCTCCTGTAGCGAATGTTGAATGTTGTAGTAACAGCATCCGGCCACTAGATGTCAGTTTTTCCACAACACAGTAAAACAACCCAGAAATGTCCAAAGAGAGAAAAAGTGAAGCAGAATGATGTGTTTAAAGTATAACTCACCTCAATATTGACTTGTTTGCCAATAAACTGTATAAACTGGGACTAAAGTGCTACTCTTATGTTACTGTGAATTTTTTTTTACATTTTTATGTAAACTGGACTGAAGTTATGAAATTTAGAGTCTTATATACAGGTGCAACCGGCCTTTTCAATGACTTCATGATTCCAAAGTGGCTCAATGTAGAAATGAGTTTGACACCCCAGCTCTGGAGAAAGCTCATTTCAGACACTAACAGCAGTCCTCAGCTTTTTTTGAACATGAGCCCTCTCTATTGTAGATAAAAGAACAGAATCATTATCAAAAAAGGCAGAAATTAAGGTTCATTCATTTAAAAACGTGTCCTTTAGACACACTTAAAGCTATTTTTAGGTGTTCATAAGCATAAAGTGGAATAGTGTAATAAAGCATAAAGTGAAAAAGGCTTTTTGGGGGTTGTCTGGAAAATAACACGTTAAAAAAGAAACGTTTGGATTAATGTGTGAAATTAATACGGTAGTAAGCTGTGATGCACTTCAATTTGGTTTTGTTTTGTGTTGATTTTGTTTTTTGGCTGTGAAATTAAAGAGATTGTTCACAAACATGCAATTACCTGATTAGTCCATTTTGGGCTGCATGGAGGGCCGGAGCATACAGGGGGCAGCATGTTTCAGAAATTAGTGGAAAGTTAAAAAAAGTAAAAAAAAAATAAAATAAACCAATTAGCTAAATGGCTGCGTAGCGTGAGAGGAGAAAGCGTCTAGCAGCAACGGTAAAGCCGCGGGGTTTGAAAAATTAAAAAGAGTGCCACGAGTGCAATCTGGCAAACAGAAATGAAAACTATTTATTCCCACTCCGCGTCCAGTGAGCCGCAGAAACCCGATCCAAACATCAGCGTGATCGACTGGAGGTGACACAAACGGCTGAAGAATTTAGTGTTGCATGATACCTAAAGATTAAATCGTGCCAGAAGGGTGAGCGAGTAAACAGCTGTACATTCTTCCATCAAGGTAAAAAAAAAAAAAAAAACATCCTTCAGCAAATACATCAGTTTTACAGCCGTACAGACACACGCCTTGTCAAAGAAAACGCAAAGGCTCAAGAAAATATCTGCATATCACATTTTTGTGCAACACAAAGGAAATATCTTCTGAATTTGGCTGCTCGACTGCTATCAGTAAGGCCAACACGGGCATCGTGATCCATTATCCCAACAGGAATGATGCATTTCTGATGGGAAGCTCTGCAGCACCCGTCCTCGTATCTGACACGTCACACACACGTCGTCCTAACAAACGTATCAGCAGGTATACATAAGGAGCAGGAAAACACGAACCAATGTATGCGTGCCGCTGCTGATCATGTCGCAGCTTTAGTTACGGCATTCAGCCGGCTTACAAAGGACGCTGGCATTGATGATGCTGAACTAGCCATTTATGTGATGAATCACCAGAGGAAGGTGATAGCGCCATGGCTGCTAGTCAGACCTCAGAGGAGGATGAGAAATTGAATCAGTGTCTCGAGAAGATCATTTTTCTGCCTGCTCACAGCAGGTGCGTGCTTCACACCTGAAATCTAATAGCCAAACACACACAAAAAAGGGTAACTGAATGAAATTAGTGGCCTATGATGTTGTTGCAGCAGAAAGAGAGGCTGGGTCGCACCATTAGGAGTAAAATACGGTGATTTTCAACGTTTCATGACGTCCATTGGCTATTTTTAGATTGAGACTAAAACACTTAAAAATGGAGCCTTGATTGAACCGCTGGTGGAGATTTCCTGCACAGCATTTGTGATACATTTGGTTTTCAAAGGAAATGTCTCGCATGCACATGTTTGTGGATTTCTTTTGTCCCTAAGCATATTAACACAAAACCTCCCACAGAGGGGGGAAAAGCATATTTTTTCTTGCCACTTTGCTCCAATCATTGTGCAGCTGCAAAGTGATTTGAAAGTCATGTTGGATGAATGCAGAAAACTGCTGTGCAAGGCCTGATTACATGCCAGTTGCTCATACAGAACACCCCGCAGTCACTGGAAAATAAGAGCGGACAGGGTCCTTGGAAGGAAAGAGAATATATTGGCAGTATTTCTGTTGACTTGTTAGGAGGAGTGGAGAAACACAAGCAGCACAGAGAAATGCTGAAACAAGGGGTTCAAGCTGTTTTTTCTCACAGCCTGAAACAAGCAGCTCTAACCACCTTTCAACCAACTGTCATCTTTCCGATTTAGCCCTAAGCTAAAAAAAAAATCTGGCATGCAGGCAGGCGGCTTTACTGAACACACTCTACTGTCCAAACTCACCAGACTCTTCATAGAGTATGATTCCTGTTAAGGGTTCACTTGGACAGGCTTCTCAGAACATGTGAGCGTGTTTTCTGACGGAGAATAAACCAACTTGTTGATGCTGCCATTGAGAAGCACGTGTTGTTGAACACAGAAAAGGAGCATTTTAGTTTGAAATAAAATATGTGTAATTGTCTTGAGACATTTCAAGTTGTGATACAATTGGTCAGAAGGATATATCAAGATGCTGACACGGGGCTTTTCAGCTCTACAGTTGTTGCAGACTTTTTGGGCGTTGCTGGATACTGAGAGTAAAAAGTAAAAGTGCTTGTCACCGTTGGAGTTTAGATTTAAAAACACTGTAAAAGTTGAAAAGTTATCAACGACTGGATTATATTCACACAGTCTCATCCTACAAGTTTAACTGCTGCCCAGTTTTTATGCCTCAAGGGCAGAACCAGATATTTCTCCTATTCAGTTTATCTCCAATTAGTTTTTTTACATTTTGATTGTCTTTGTAGCCTTTATGTTGAGGTGGTTTGTCACTTTGTGACAGATGTGACATTGATGCAGGAGCTAGGAATTTGCCCTGTAACCAATGGGTTGCTGGTTCAAATCCCAGGGCAGCTGTGTTTGCAGTGTTGCTTATTCTGAGCTACCTCTATAGTTATGCTGCTATAGGCTTAGGCTGCTGGAGGACATCAGGGTCTATTTCTCTCACTCTGCTGAGTTCTCCTACTGCTCTCCAATCTGCATTGCTTGTTGTTATTTCAGCTTTTAACTTTTTGTTCTGTAATTTTTCTCTTCATAGAAGGTACACCTGGTCTGGCGTTCTGTTAGCTGTGACATCATCAGGGGAGGCAGATTATCCTCTATTACCATCTAACATAGAAAGTACTCCTGGGTCAATCTGAGCTTCTGTGCTTTCTGTGTCTCTGCTCTGTCTTCTCTAAGCCCCAGTGGGTGGAGGCAGATGAGCGTTCACACTGAGCCTGGTTCTGGTTCTGCTGGAGGTTCTCCTCCCTGTTAAAGGGGAGTTTTCCTCTCCACTGTCGCTTCATGCATGCTCAGTATGAGGGATTGCTGCAAAGCCATCAACAATACAGACGACTGTCCACTGTGGCTCTACGCTCTTTCAGGAGGAGTGAATGCTGCTTGGAGAGACTTGATGCAACCTGCTGGGTTTCCTTAGAGAGGAAACTTTCTCACCAACCTGGAGGATCTGATGGAGTCTGACTTGGGAAAGAGCCTTGAGATGATATGTGCTGTGAACTGGAGCTAAAGAAATAAAATTGAATTGAATCACCATCAGCGTGTGAATGTGTGAGTGAATGTTGTTGAGATGGGTGGTACTGATTCAGCTTTGCAAACGTTAAGATCACCTAAACATATCTTTGGACATGAATTGATTCTGTTAAAAGTGTTTTGTAACAGCCTTGAAATCAGCCAAAACCAAGCACAAAGAATAAAGCTGTAATGGGCTGACAAACAAAGAACCCAATATTCAGCCAGGGGCTGTGTTTGAGCTTTAAAAGATTTATTAATAATAATAATAATAATAATAATAATAATAATAATAATAATAATAATAATAATAATAAAGGCGTGGTGCAGGCAGGCTCTCAGCAGGAGGTAATAGGCTGAACGGCTCAGGCAGGAATCAGGTCCATGAGGAAGGCAAGGGTCAATTGTGTCTTTCAGACAGGACGCAACACTGCGCTGTAAACTCCATTCTTTTCAATGACTTGCACCCCAGTTTTTCGCTGCACTGAGCAAAGTGTAAAGTTGAACTATGTTGGACTTTGACCGCAGCGCACGGTGACTGATACATGCATGGCCATTAGAAACTGGGCCATCAGCCAGAAAGCAAACTGGAGAAGTTGATTTTGTGTGTCTTTTGTTGAACTCTTTGAGATTGTAGCGCTGTGCAAGCAGAGCTCTTCACCTGAACTCTCAAAGCTGCTGTTTCGACCTGAGGGTTTCATGCACACATAGCCTCTTTTCCCTTTATGCTCTTCTTCTTCTAACAGGGCTAGTGCTAAGCACTTGATTCTTAGCATGGCACAGATGCATATTTGCTGCTCACAACAAAACAAATGACCCACCAACACAGCCAGTGTAACGCTCAACAGCCTGCAGAAATGCCCTGGACCAAAGCAACAAGTGCAGCACAAATCGCCTCCTGTCTAAAAGACCCCATGCACAGAAAGACTCAGAGGCAAAGGATGCAATGAGCTTGGCGGTGATCCTCAGGAAAGAAAAACATAAAGCCAGAAATGTGTCTAACAGGGGCAAGGCGAGGCAAGGAAATTCAGAACTTGGCAAGGCATGGAAGAAAATCTGGCCCTGGCTGACTGAAGAACAGGAGTAAATAAAAGCAGGGGAATGGAATGAGTTTGATTAAATCAGGACCAGCTGATGATCCTGATTAAGTGACGCAGTGAGAGTAACACAGTCGAATGGGCCAGAACGTGGAAAAAGGAGGTTCTGAAGCGTGAGATTGATGGGAAGAACAAAGTTCAAGACATTGTACGGCCTTACAAGTCACCAAATTGCATAGAGGAAACATTCCCCTGCATGGCATGTTTTATCAGCAGACTGAGGAAGTGGCTGATTTAGAGAAAATGTTCAGTTGTATGTAGAAGGCTGGACTGGGGAACCGCATGGATGCACCAATTTAATTCCGTTCACTTTGTTTATGTGACGCCAATTCACAACATGTGTCATCTCAAAGCACTTTGCAAAGTCCATTCAATCAAATCCTCCAGACAGATTGGTACAAAGGAAAAGTCCGGTCAACAAGGAACAAGCACTGGATCATCATCAATACCTAAACCTAATACGTCCGTGGTGATTTAATGAATTTAGCGTTAGTCAATAAGAAAATAAAAGCATAAACTGTCATCTCGATCACTGTGCCCAAATATGGGCAATAATGGCCGCCTGACATCGCATCCTGTGACGTAATGTTGCAGTGAGGCACTGCGCTTCACAATTTAATTCAATAGGAACTGTTCACCATTGAAATTTGCAAGAGCTTTTGTTAAAGCAACAATGCTTACGTGCATGGCCGTTGGATGTTCCAATACATCAGGTAAAAGTGAAAAAAACATTTTTTCACCTTTCCAATTCATGATCCACCATGGGCTGTTTTGTTGGATTGCCTACTTGAAGAGGGAGGATTTGCCATCTAACTTCTGGCCAGAGGGCAAACACGTCGTTTGTAGACAACATCTCGAAGAAGAACGTCTTCAAGATGACATGAGAGCGAGGATTTTAGGTAGGTTTTTCTTTTTTATAATGAAGAATTTGCCGTAACATTTGTTTACCAACCAGAGTGGCGGAGTGATATGACACACTTAGAAAGTATGTTCACTGCTGCGAAGCCCACTTAATTTATGCGACTTTGGTTTTATTTTTCTAAAGTCGCTTGTAAATTTCATGAGCTGCGAGTTGCAGTTCTTTGGGCTTGTTTCTAAAAGTGAAGTCGCTATTTGGGCTCTAAACTAAGTGACGCTGAAATATCCCTCCGCCTCATAACGCACTGCAGCTCATCCTGACAGGAGCAGAGAAAACTCAGAAAGAGCCGATCTGCCCGTATTTTCTGCAGTTTACGGCTGCAATAACTGATGATAACTGCTGAAAGTAGATTAGACGGTGCAGATCACCATTTTGAGCAGAGATTGGTTCAAAAGATGAGTTTTATATTAATCTTATAACATTGCAGAACGCAACCCATAAACCGTACTTTAATTAGGCGCCTGCCATAGCATTTGCAATGAGGAGGCAGTGCTGTGCGAAGCACAGCACTGCCTCCCATGCAAATGCATGGAGGCACCTATTACTATTCACCTCTAAACGGATTATTTATTAGGCGCCTGCCTTGCATTTGCAATGAGGAGGCAGTGCTGTGCGAAGCACAGCACTGCCTCCAATGCAAATGCATGGAGGCACCTATTACTATTCACCTCTAAACGGCTTATTTCTTATTCTTTATTTTTCTTACATCACGATAAATGCGGCCCGAACCGTAGCGAGCACCCCCACGATATAGGTATCAAAACTTGTGGCTCGATTACGAGATGTGTGCTACTACTTTTATTGGGGTTTCGAGTTACCATGGCAACAAAATTAGCGAAAAACCACCCCCAAAAAACCCATAGGAATGAATGGAGTCGGGTAGAAAGAAAGCCTCAAAAAAGCCTCAAAATGACCATTTTCAACGCTGTACTGTGTCGCCATGCTTTCACCTATGAACACCGTTTAACTTCCAGTTTGTAGATATATCTGTGAACTACTCAGAAGTGAAAACGGGATGTGGATATCTTTTATCGTCTCTTCACAGTTACTCCTCAAAGCTCATGTCCAAAAATCAGCGAAATCATCGTTTACAATGAAAGTCAATGACGGAATTCTCCAACCGCTAGAGTGGGCCACTCTAGCTTTTTTAAAGATTTCAAAACTCCGAACAACTTGAGCCTACTCGCTCAATTTTCACTCTACGTAGACAAATTATACATCAAAACGTGGGTATTTTTGTCAGGATTCGGGAAATGTAACCCTCATTGGTGTGGCATTTATAGATTTTTCGCAAATCACCTCAGACCGACACAAACCCGAAACCTCCCCCATTCATTTCCTATGGAGCGGTTTTGAAAAATGACGTCTAAAAATCCAAAACATCACATGTTTTCGCATCGTCGCTACTCCTAAACCGTTTTATGTACAGACATGAGACTTTCACACATGAATGTCCCAACCCTTCTGGCACTCAAGAAAAATGAATTTTGTGGATAACTGTTACGGTTTTTCCACAGGAACAATTTGTTCGGGAGTAGCGAATGTGCAAAATCCTGAAATCGCTTTGGAGCTGCATTTTCCCACATCATCCACTTTTTTACATCGTCGCTGTGCCTACACCGATTTTTGTAAAAATATGAAAATGAGCTACATGGTCATCAAAAGCCTGCTGATACTCACAGTGAAAGAATTATTTTGATATCTCTTATACTTTTTTAGCCAGAGCGATTTGTTCGGGATCATTTTCAGAGGATTTCTGAAATTTCATAAAAATGTCCTTTAGATCATAATTTTTTACGCCTTTATTAAACTTTTTCCAGCAAAAACCGATAGCAAGTCTTCTTCCCCTATCCTTTACGAAATAAACACAGAAAAAATTACGTCTCTACCATTTACGGTTCCGGAGAAATCGTGCGTTGTTCGAGGCAAAGTTCTCCATTATAATCCAATGGGACTTATTGTGACCAAAGTGTCTGCACTTCGGCCGCTGCAGGTGTGTGAGTGAGTTTCCATGACGACGGAACTCTGAGGGCCAGAGCTAGACGCTCCATTGAGATACAATGGCAACTTTCATCGCTCACTGCAGTGGCTGTGATTAATGTAGAAATCTGAAATTCGCACAGTCACTTCCTCTTAACATTTTAAAATTTCCATGTGACTTTCAGCCATGTGTCAGTTTTCGGTGCCATTTTGGATCAAACCACTTATGTTTCCAATAATGCATGCCCATATATGGCGCTACAGTGTAGCACAGATGGAAAGTGCAAGCTTTGCATGCAAGAGGTCGTGGGATCGATTCCCGGTGTGGAAAATTTGGAGTTTTGTATTATAATCCTCACAGTGTGAATATAAAAACATGTGTGCTGATCCCATGAAGTATTTTTTGTACCACCCGCCATTTTGAGTTACCATGGCAACGTTATAAATGACGTTTTTTCTCCCTATTTGAGGCACATCCCAGTACAGGATTTGGACCAAACTGACAGAGTACACTCACCCAGTGATACCATACACAACCATGTTAGCGGCTAACGGTTAGCATGTTGCTAACCGGAATTAGCTCTAGGAAGCCTGTACAAACTTCTGCTTGACAGATTTGGTGAATTTTAGGATTTTCTCCCTTTTTAAGCACTTCTCAGTACAGGATTTCAACCAAACTAACAGAGTAACATCACCCGGTGATACTGAACACAGCCATGCTAGCGGCTAACCGTTAGCATGTTGCTAACCGGAAATAGCTTTAGGAAGGTCCTACCAACAGCTGCTTAGCCAGAGTTCTTCAACCTTTACAGACAGAGAGGGCTGTAGCTGTCAGTGAGTGTCCATGACAACGCTGCTAGCAAGAGGCTCCTAGGAGGTCCATTGACTTAACATGGCACCTTTCAACAGCCGCTGCGAGGGCTGTGAAGACCGTAGGAACCTGAAATTCGCAGTGTTACTTCCTGTTGCTATTTCTGACGGTACGGTACGCACCAAGTGGCAGGCGCCTTGCTAAATTTCTTCAGAAATTTTTCTAGTGTTTATTTATTGTCTTTTTATGTCTCTAAAATGTTAAATTAGTATTACTTTAAATTTAAATGCTTAATGCCGTGTCTATCTATGTTTAAGTTAGGTTAAAATATATATTTTGGCATGAAAACAGGTATTTATTTACAAGGGGACAGATAGGGCATTGGGACTTGCTCAACAGCCGGTCCCGCACCCTGACGTCACAAACTGGGAGGTGGCAGTACTTCACCAAGATGGATGGCTCCATAAAAGCATATTCAAATGGAAATTACTCTTAATTAAAAAGCTTATCATTTATTGAACAGTATGTAATAATTTTATATTTAAATTACTTTCAGCAGTTTGAATTCTGGTTTTGACCGGACTTCTCCTTTCAAGTTTTCTATCTAAGGAAACCCAGCAGATTGCATTGAATGACACATCCTTCTGGAGGATCCTTTCCGATTGTTCGTGTTCTTCCTGCTAAAGGGACATGTGCCACGACCCACTGGGGGTTTGAGAGGTCAGAGCAGAGACACAAAAAGCACACGAAGCACTGATCCAGGAGTACTTTCTAATGTAAATACGTATTGGCAGTAGCAGCTCCTTCATTGGCTTCCTCTAGGAGATAAACAAGCCAAGCAGATAAGATCTGAGCCAGTTTTCAAGTGTACTTATCGTAGAACAAGAACGACACAGGCACTCAAATAAAAATTAATTCTGAACATAAAAAGACGTTATACTCTGGAGCTCATGTGTCACTCTGTTAGATGTTTGACGAATGTTTGCAGGATTTATGTGACTGAGAACCGACTCTTTAAAGATACATTTCTGTCAGCGTTTCAGTCAGACCCTGCTGTTCATACTCTTCTTTGATTTGAGCAAAGTTATATTCATAAACCACTATAAATATTGGATCAAACTGATTTGAAAAAAAATCAGACAGACAGAATAGAAAAAACAAATATTTTGGCCTGGCTTTTCAGTTTGTACAAAAGTTTCACATCTCTGATCTTGACATAACAGCTTGTTTCAATGTGAAGGGATGATTTAAAGGCATGTCATACCACCAAGACTTCAATGTGTGGTAAAAGCAGGGCAACCGACAAAGCAAGCCACACAAATGCCAAAGTTTCTAAGTATACAAATACCATTATAATCATTTTCAAATGTTTTTTTTTTAGATGGAAACCTTGATATTTAAGCACTGAATATGCAAGGCCCTTCAGTTAAATGTGCATTAAAAAACCCATCCACAAAAGATCAAGAGGTCCCTGAAAGAGTCTTTCAAAGCACAATCCTTGAATTCTGAGCCAGACTCAAATACAGGATGGTCAGAATGTTATACAATGAAGCAGTTTAATAAACTGCAAATATTTATTTTAAAATGTCAAAAATCAACCATCCTGGGTTTTTTTTTTATGTTGCTACCGAGGATACAGATCAGGAAACTAATTTCTTTCCAAGATAACCGCTTCAAAAAGATTGACAGTTGTTGCTGCTGTTGTCTCGCAGCCTTTAATTGCTTGCTTAAAATCTTGTCGGGGGGGGGCACATGTGGAAAACCAGCGCTGACGCAGCTTACTGACTACCTGTAATATTTAATTAACATGAAACGTGCCATTCAATACAAGGAGAGAATGAAAAACATTGATTAAAGCTTTGAGGTCAACAAACAAGAAAGAAAGAGTTTAACACAACACGGTGCTACTAAGGCAAAACTGATCATTTACAATTTTTAATAAATGTTATTTTCTACTTATGATGAAAGACAAACCACATGTTCATTATGCATAAATAAGACATGAAGGCAGACTGAATAAAAAGAAGAGAAACTGCAAAAAAGACATTTTTAGGGACATATATGACATATTCAATTATGATATTGTTTAGATGATGAATTAAAGCTGCTTTTATTTTACTTGAATATGTCATTCATTTGGATTGATATTTTAACTCTGCATCCTTTCTCATCTTGCCATCCGTCAAACTCTTTCAGTAAAAGCAGGCTCCCGGGGAGGTAAACAAAAACCGACAGTGACGCGACACGCTTAAAACTAAACCTGCACTTATTTAAAACATTGATGGTAAAAAAAACAGGAGTGAATGACATTTTAGACGCTTTCTTGTTTTTTTTTCTTCCCTGCCTTTAAAAACAAAAAAGGATGCAGTCTGGCTAGCTGACTGTGTGAAAAGCAGCAGTGTCTCTAATTTATTTTCAAAAAGGCAAGAAAAACATTGTGAGAAGCAATGGGAGAAGTTCCTAATGGAAGCGCCGCAAAGAGACATTACCGGGCAGAGACAGGCAGCACAACTTAAAGGAGTCAGAGAAAGGCTGGAGGTGGTTTCTGAGTAGCTTTCTAAGACTTCATGTCAAAACAAATCCCTATATTAACATACAACATCCTTCCACAGTAAAGTCTTACTTTTATTTTATTTGTATTGAACCAGCTTGCTTGCTAAGAAGCTGCACAACAACAAAAGAAAACGCAATTTACAAGGTCCAGCACTGGTCAAGTTCATATTAGAAAATTTGTATAGACGAAAAACAAAATTCAAATGCTTAATCACAAAATAAAATCTTTGCTTTTTTTTTTTCTTTAGCTATTTCGTTCTTTGAACTGAGGCTACACAGTGGCATAGCTGGATGTACTGTTGCCTTGCAGGAAGATGGTCCTGGGATCTCTCTGCATGGACTTTACATGTTCTCCCAGAGCATGAAGGTGCTCCAGGTTCCTCCCATGGCTCAGAGAACACGTTAGGTTAGTTTATATCTCCAAAACCGACCATATATACGCTGTATGTGCTTGTTTGGTTGTTTTTCCTGTATGACTTTCCCTGTGATGAACTGGTGATCTGTCGGAGGTATACCTCAACTATTTCCAATGACCAATGGAGATGATGGTGATGTAGATGGTACATATAGACAACGTATAACACACTGTCTGCTCAGCAAAACAATGCAGTGCCAAAATCAGGGCAAACTAAACTAAAGTTCATTCAACAGCTTTGCTTTCTCACCCTCTATCATAAATTGAGGTGTTTAATATAACATAAAAGATGCTTTTATTGTCCAACTGTGGTGAAATTAGGATGTGACAATAGGCAAAACGCACTGACAGAGTTGCAAACTAGATCATTAATATGGCTAAAAAGCTCATTTAAAGTTAAGTTCTAAAAGCAAAAGAGAATCAACATGATTGATAGTAAAGTATAAAATGTAATATTTAAGGTGGAGGGAAGACAGCCACCGATTTACTGAAGCAGCGTGAGAAAACTGAGCAACATGCATGATAGTAGAAGTAAACACCTTGGAGTAGCTGACACTCATGCAAATAGATATCAGCACCTGAGAGACGGAGCAAAGGATTTTTGATCAGATCAATAACCCGTTCAACCATTAGCTTGTTCTAAACACTTATTGTTTCTGCTGAGAGCAGCAGAGATGATAAAGTCTCACAGCAGCTGGGAGGAAGGACCTGCGGAAGCGCTCCTTTGAGCCTCTGGGATGCAGCAGTCGGTCACTGAAGGAGCTCTGCAGCTCTGCAACAGCTCCATGCATGGAGCGGGAGACATTGTCCATTAATGTTTATCCAGCTACAGATCAGCTGCTGCTCCGGTAAACCCTATAGAAGAAGGCTGATGCAACCACAGAGTGAAAGAATGTCTTCAGGAGCGCCCCCTGCAGTCCAGTAGACCTCAGCCTCCTCAGCAGGTAGAGTCTGCTCTGACCCTTCCTGTAAAGAGCATCAGGGTGGTGACTCCAGTCCCGTTTATTGTTTACCCAGGTACTTACATAAGTCCACTATCTCAACATCAGTTCCCTGGATGTTAACCGGTATCAGTGAGGTGGGTCTGCAGCTATTAAAGCCCACCAGCACCTCCTCCATTTCCCCTGCATTTAACATGAGATGGTTCTACGGGCACCAGTGTACATAGCTCTGGATCCTGTGTCTGTACGCCGAGACGTCCTCATCTGTGATGAGACCGACTACACCCGAGAGAACGCTGTGAAGAAGTTGATGGAGAAGTCTGCGGTGTAGAGAGAGAACAGAAACGGTGCCAGCACCGTTCCCTGCGGTGCACCTGTACTGCAGACCAACCTGTCAGAACCACAGCCCCGCCTCCGTGAGGCGTTCCAGTATCCACTGCGAGAGGTGGAGGGCCACGCCTAACCGCTCCAGTTTTTCCTTCAGAAGCTGTGGTTGGGAGGGGTTGAAAGCACTGGGGAAAGAAACCTAAGAAAGAGATCCTCCTGGTGCTCCCAGGTTTGTTCAGGTGGATCAGAGCTCCAACCAGAAGCTAATTTGGCATCGACATGGTCAACAAGCACAGACTGTTTGATAAAAAAGGTTTAGTTTAGTGAAATAGTGAATCTACCCAAGGGCCTGAAAGTGTGATCTCTGGCCAGGAGCCAAAGCATGCGGGGACCACTTTGATATAATCAACTCAACCCATTCATTCAAACTGGACGGAGAAAGAAAGGCTGACTGGACTTGGGTTTGAGTTATTTCCTCCACTGAGATGCTTAAAGATTAAACAAAGCCTGATGGACATTGCATTGAGCAGATATCTATCGTTACTAATGGCTCATCACCTGTGACTGAGAGGCAATATGAAAGAAATCCAGCACGCATTTTTATGCATATCTTTTGTGCCTATCATTTCCACCATGTCTCCTTAGTTAAAGCTAGCTTCTTTTATAAAAGCCCAAATGTGCAAGAAACCACATCAGCACCTATTCTGCTTGAAGAAACTGCCATTTTAATATTGACCGAGCCATAATGACCCTTTTTTATTCGCCTTCTATTGAATCAGTTTTACCCTTTTCCTTGGTGTCATGGTCTGGTCATCCAGCTCTGAATGAGAGCAGCTCCCTCCAGCAGGCTGTGAAACTGTCGTCTGGACGGATTGGAGAGCCCGGCCATCAGTCTCATCCCTGTACAGCAGGCAGGTACTGCGGATAGACGAAGACTTTCATCCCCTCCACGGGGAGTTTCAGCTTCTTCCCTTTGGAAAGAGTTTTTTTAGTTCCTTAATGTGGGACGAGACATTTTAAAAAGCTTTGTTTTAACTGCTGTTACTCAAGTGGAGCTGAAATAATACAGCCGTTCTCATGCATTTTAATGAATCTAACAAATTTTATTAAATTCATATTATTTGTTTTGTTATGGTTTTTATCCATTGGTTTCAAATATTGTATTTCTATATTTATCCTAGTTTTAAGTCTTGGTCTCTTTTTCTGTGTCCTGCTTTGATTTGGTTTGATTTGTGAAGCCTGGAGCTCTTTGTTTTATCTAAATAAATGGTCCTGGTAGAGTTAAGATATTTGTATGAATGTTTGAGTCCCAGCAAAACAAATCTAACTGCGGGTTTTAATAAGGTAACCTTGAACCTTGAGGAACCTGGCAAGTCTGCAGCCGATTTATCGGAGGTGGGCACCAACAGTTTCTTTGCTCCAGCACAGCTGAATTATGGCTGAATTACGTCCTCCATGTGTCACAAAGCTCTACAGAGCCTGAATTTGTTTGATTATTGACAACTGGGCAAGTTTTTAGGTATAAAGCTTGGGGCTTTCAAACAACAGATCCATGTGTATCTTTTCCTATGTTGTATTCTGAGTTTGAAAGGCGAACTGGTTTGTATTACAAAGACTGATGATCGCTGCCTTCTTCTAAGCTGGTAGTCTTGGCTTTCCTTTTGAGCGTCTGTGTTGGGGAGCAGTGACGCATCGACCACTGCATCATTTGATCTGAGAAAAAAAATGAATTATAAAGAGTCTGCAGTGGATGGTGAGAAAGGAAAATAAATCAACTCCTTGTGCCATGTGACACTGCAGTGAACTTGGTACAGTTTTAGTAACAGCAATACTTCTTCTTACGCAAATTTAAAGGGCCCTCCTACACTGTCTGATTTTGTGTCTATTTGCCCTTTAGAGTCGATTCGATCATTGAGAGATTGTACCATACCATTTGGACGTGCTGCTACTGGGCAATCTGCTTTTTTCTTTAAAGGCTAACCATCAGTGGAAAACATTGCCTGAGGAGGTGAGGAGCAGTAACTCTTTTAATGTGCACACATCTTTCCCCTCTAATTCCTGAGGCCAGACAGAAACTGTGCGTACCAACTGACCAAAAGTATCCATTCATCCATTTTCTATACCTGCTTATCCTTGCAGGGCAGTTGGTGCCTATGTCCAGCAGTCATTGCTAGAAAAGTAGGACTCACTGTCTATCAAACAGATGGATGCACATACTAACTTTTAATGGTAATTTATTAGGACCAATTAACTGAACATGCACATTTTCTGAACTGTGGTGTGAAGTTGGAGTACCGGAGTGAACCTTAGAATGTACAGGGAGAACATGCCAAACTGAAAGACTCTGTGCCTGGAACTTGAGCCTTGCTACAAGGCAACAATGCATACACACAACACATAAAAATCAGAAAAGCACACATACTGTTGTGCAACAGCCATGGGGAATAAAATCACACTGTAAGTTGGAAACAACATGAAACATGAGACTTTTACAGGTATCAGGGGACTGTTTTCACAGCAGGGGGCCGCTGTATAAAACCCCCTGGCAACAGGCAAACGCTCTCTTTTGCCTGCTTGGGCAGCATTGAGGAGAACCCTCTCATCTCTTTGGATCTCTCTGTGGACCCTCAAGGAGAGAGTTCTGCACTGGGAAGAACTGGGGTTCGTAGACTCGCCACATATGCAGGCAGAGTCCAAGCTAAGTACTGTTTATGATCTTTCTTAGCTGTGCAGGAGAAAAGCTGGTTCTCTGGTTCCACCTACCATTATTCATCTTCCTTACAATAAACTCTCTATTTTAGCTCTGTGTGTGCGTGCTCTGTCCGGGATCATCCAAGAAAAAATCATGACTGTAATGACAAACTTTATTTCCATAAGGGTTTTATTCTGCTCATTACGACCAAATTGCACGTAAAGTCTTTTTAAATTGGCGCCTAATGTCTGCTAGCATAGCTCTATTAGCTTCTCTAATAACATCCGTGTGTTACTACCGAACACAACTACGGTTTGCTTTAAGCATAATGTTTGTTTTCGTTTCACTCTGCCATCGTTGGATAGTGCTATGAGCATTAGTACAACATCATTAATGTTGATTTAATCGTGTTTTTGTGTAACTTTAGGGTTAACTCATCAAGCACCCTATCGCTACAGCGCCCCCTAGCTTCCCAGAGGAATAATTGCATTAACAAAAAAAGAAGTGTCCTAAAGATATTATTTATTTCACTGAGTAAATCATTCTTTAAATTGTTATTTCCTCAAATAATGTTTTGTTTAACTCAGGATTTGCATTGTGAATGGGTTGAAACACATACCAAATGTTAAGCTAATTTGATCTCATTCCACATTCTTTAAGATGAACCTTGTTTCTCTAACTTGGATCTGCAGTGAACCAGAATTCACTGAATCATTCTGGTGATGGTTTTCAACCATTTTGTTTGTTCTTTTGTTTCTTATGTGTGTACATAGTTCCTTAGCTTCTTTTTATCTTCATTTTGCTTAGTAGTTTTAGTTAAGTTTCACTAGCCTAGTAGAGAGGATTTGTTGATTGAAATATAGTGTTAATTCAGATAAACAGCTTTCTATAGTGATGTTCTCTGCATGTTCATTTTATTGCTGTTAATAAATTCTTGAAGTTGAAGAGAAGTTGTCTCTCATTTATTCTACATGTGTGCAGTTTGCTGTTAAAAGATCGTCAGTGCTCGAATCATCCCTTTCAACTATTGTCCTGGTATCAGCTGTTTGGGCTGATATTCACCGGACAATACCTAACAGACAGAGAGTTATTCATTAAACATTAAATAACAGTGCATAATGGCACAACAACACATATTCATTTCTTAACATTCATGGGGTCCAGTTGGGTAAGTTACAAATTGTAGCATCTATAAAATTGTACCATCATGTTCAATTTAAATATTTTTTTAAAAATCAATTTATTTCAGTAAGTCAATTAACTAACAGAAACATATTATATGGAATAGCACAAACTGATGATGTTTTGAAACCTTTATTTCTGTGAATTATTTCTGTTCTGTTCCCCACCTCCATCTGATAAAATTACAGCATTTAAGATGAGAATATTCCATCAGACCAACAAAAAAAAAAAAAATTGTCATTCAGAAATGGAAACTTGATTAAAAGTATGTTTAATACCAGTTTTTTTAAAAGGTGCTTATGTAATCTGACAAACAAGCCTCTTAGAAATGTGTATTCTGATTTATTGAATATATCTGTCTATGTACATGCATCGGTGTTTGATTAAGTTCTAAAATGGGGATCAACTTTAAAAAAACAAAAACAAAAAAAACTGCATCTCATCTTTAACTCCAGGCACTCACAACCCCAACAATCCCATCAAATAAAAGGAATATGATACTCTGAATGATAAATACATGCACCACGTACATGAACTATCAATCTTACAGCTCATGAGACAGTGTCAGAGGTTGTATTGTATAATTAACGCCGGCCTGGAAGAGAGACGTGTGGGATTAGTGGTGTAGAGCTTTGCAATCTATGGTGCCAGAGATCGGATCTCAATAATCATTTCTGAAAGGGTGAGTTGCTATGTTGGTCATAAGCTGATTAATGAGAAGATAGATATATTTGGGAAACAGGCCATGCTATTTCCAGAGTGGTAAGGGCACCTGTGTCTGCATCTACCTCTGAATAAAACAATTCTACAAATAAAATGAAGGTTAAAGTTTCAATTTAGATTCATTGACGTTCCTTAAGAGAACGATCTTTAAAATTTTAAATGTATGTTGCTTTTACGTTGCCATTACAAATGCTGAGGAGAGATCAGAGAGGAACCAGGGATTCACCGCCGGCAGTGTTGGGGAATGAGAAACAATTTCATTGTCAGACTTCTTTTTAAAGCAGCGTTCACATACTGACCGTTTTGGCTCAGGTGTTTGGGGAAGAGATCGGGGAGATAAACTCAGGGTGTAGGTGAAGCCGCAGCTGCTCTGGTTAATCAGTCTGTTCTAATGAATAAACGTTCGCCTGTCAGGCTGGAAATCCATGCAGTGTTACTGCTATATGCGCAGCAGAACCCACCTTTTCACAATTGCAAAATCAACATGGTAGAAAATTAACTGTTTCGTCTGACTCATGGGGTAGGAGAGTCTTGTACTTCATAAAGTTTTAAACCAAAAATAATAGAGTTTTTGTTTTTTTAAACTATCTAGTCTGCAACTTTGTTGTTTTTCAAGTATCTAAACTCTGCTTTCTTCTAAAGAACTGACTTAAAAAGTTTGTTTGGCAACACCTAACATCACATTGGTCCATTATACTTGACAGAACAGAAAGAGTGTCACAAGCTTTCATTAAAGCTAAGATTTACGCTCTGGACAAAAACAAGGCGCACAATCTAGTGGGGCCCTGAATGAATTACAGGCGACTTTGCTGTTAGATGTTTTCTTCAGTTGTGCATCATGGTTCTCACTTTGGTTTGTTTATATCACAAAGTCTTCAAAATGGCTGTTAAACCCTTTCCAGACTAATAGATGTCAATGACTTTGTTTTTCTACTATTTAAATTTGTTTTAGATTATGTTGCTTTTTGAGATCTCATTTAAGTTTTTATTGTATTTGCAGGCCTGAGTTAGTTTTTTTCTAAATAATCTGTTGTTTAGTGTTTAGTGCTGGGTACACTGGATCTGACTTAACTGAGCCGTTTGCATGAAGAGGACCACTTTCCTGGCTAAAATAGCGCAAATATAGCAAGACAGAAACATCTCCATATATATTCTCAGAATCATAAAGCTCAACATTTATGAAGTCTTTAATTCACGGTGTAATTCATGATTTAAAAAGAAGTAAATAACCTTTGGCACAGGATCAAGTGAACTTTGAACGCCTCATTTTGTATTTACTCAGGTTATCTATGTCTTGAATCAATATTTGCAGGATCTGAAATATTTAGGTGTGATGAAAAAAGGCAAAAGCAGGAGAAACCTGTAGGGGGCAAACACGTTTTCTTACTTCTGTGTGCTAAAATGAAACATACTAGACCAGTAAAAAAAAAGGCAACTTGCAAATAAATTAAATATGTGGTGAGTAATGTTCTGTATGCATTTATGGCAGACGTTAGTGTTTCAGTGAAATGTCAACTGTGAACAACTTAGTAACAAAACAAGCAGCACTTCCGGTTAATAATAAATTTGTCTTCAGAGGAAGAAAATGTAGATGTGTAACCCTAAAGGTTAGTGGAGATATTTACCTGCATCTTTATATATTTTTTCTTCTTTGTACGTATGAACACGGTCTCACTGAAACGATCAGCTCGCAGCAGTAGCTCCAATATATAAATGTCAGAGCTCAAATGAAATTAATTTAAAGTGCTCGGCCATGACTGTGGGACACACACAAATGGGCGCAGGGAGACTCCCCTCTGTGCCTGTCTCCAATTACTGAGCAGGTGCACCTGAACAGGTCTTTAAGAAAAGGTCAATCACCATGTGACGTGTGTGTGTGTGTGTGTGTGTGTGTGTGTGTGTGTGTGTGTGTGTGTGTGTGTGTGTGTGTGTGTGTGTTCCCAATCTGCCCTCAATTTCAGCACCAATCTTCAGTGTTTTCTTTTAATCTACCTCAAAGTCAAACTAAAGCCCAGTACAGTTGCACAGCTCTCAGGGGCGTTCTGCTGCTTTAACGCTCAGTCACATCAAATCTATCAATATATAGACAACAAATATACATGGTTCATTGGAGTCGTAGCGGAACAAAAATTGGTTTTGTTCTCCCCCTGTAATGCTCGGAGCCCGGGGAACGTTTTTACCTTACCTTTGTTTATCCTCACGCCTCACGTCCCCACCTGATTTAGACGTTCTTGTTTTAATTAATTCTTTATTTACATGAATGCACAATTAACAGACTTCTGCCTTTCAGTGAGGCTGCTGTAGGTGATTTGCGGCTGCATCCAAAAACTGTTATTCAGGGCTGTCATGGTCCTTAGGCAGTTTTTTGGTCTCTGTTTTCATTGTTTTCTTGTGGTTTGTGTTTTCTAGGGGTTGCTTTATTAGTTTATACCTTTAAGCTTAAGGGGGTGGGATGGATTAGATGGTTCTGGCCAGGACAGGGGCCCCATAAGCCAAGCGGACTTTGCTATGGATGCAGTGAGTTTAGAGTCAAGCGACCTAAGATGGCTGATAGCAAGGAGTGGGACTGGTTTAACAATGACCTGGAAAACATCCTTGAATCTACCTTAATGGACACAGCAGAACGGGTAAGTTCTTGTTCTAGCAGTGATTACATACCGCCTCACGAGAGAACGATTTGGGAGAACGGAAAAAAAGGTCGGCACTGACACAGAGAAACTCTCAAGCCTCAACAGAAGGTTCAAAGTAAGTAACGCTGAGGAACGGCAAGGAGTAAAGGAGCTCCTAAAACCCAGTGGAGGTTGAATGTAGAGGTTTCCCGGCTCAGTCAGCTTGGAAGGTGTTGACAGCAGCGGGGTTGATGGGAAGTGAGAGAAAACGAGCAGTGGGCCTGACAGCAGAGAGAGTCTCCTGTTGGCCATGGAACAGCAGGGAGGAGTTGAGCTAGCAACCAGAAGGGAGTGAGTAGTGGCTGGCCAATACTGCTGATGTTATGGTTAAGGGTCAAAGATCTCCATGCCTGATGATAACCACCTGATGACACACGTCCTGGCTGATGGCGAATGACTGAAGGAAAGGCGTCTTGACGTAATTAATCACTCTACATTGGCAGAAATTCCTTATTCAGGTTGAATTGTGTTTGGATTGAAAAAGTAATCCGAATACATCATTTACATGGCGTGTGTTTACATGCATCAGGCTTTATTCAGTATAGAAGCACAGTTGTGACATTTCCCCCCAAAAACACAGAAGAGGCCGTACAGCAGAGGCCTTACTGCACCTCCCTGATGACGGTGCCAGCTCAGCAACACATCTTTTCCGTGTTCCTGCATTACAGTATGAGAGAGTAGGAGTAATTTAACATTTTGCTTCCCCGACGTGACATCTGGCCGCTGACGGCAGGAATACATCACGCTGACACAGGGCCCACATGCACAGTCAGCGCAGTTTGCCCAGATCCAAATGACACGAGTGGAAGAAGTGTTCAGAGAAAGGATCAGCATAAACTACCCATCTCATTCTGAGTCACATTTAATTCCAATTAAACTTAATCTGATCACGTTATTCCCATCAGTCCTTTATTTCCGACTACATGTCCGTGTAAACGTAGCTACTGACTCAATGCAAACTGCTGAGTTTATCCTGTCCTGATGAGAGAGTGACTTTGAGTGGCAGGATCCCTGCTGGAGGGCGTGGCCCACGATCACACATGCCCACCTGTCAGCAATCTCCTCATCAGGCTCTTTGGATTTAAGTCGTAGCTGTACGATCATTCTTCGCCTAATACTCATCCTTCTCAGCTGTACCTTTCCTGTTGGCCTCCTGCCATTCCTGAGCCGTCTCTACTGTCCTCCGAGTTACTGATCTCTCCAGAATTCCTTCCACGGTTTCCCTCTGCAGCTCAAGTGTCCTAACAGACACCTGTCTGTTTGGTTTGCAAACCGTGTCTGCTCTGCTCAGAATGAAACCCTTTCTGGAACTCAGATCTTCGTAAAGCCTCCTCACTCCCACGCCACCATCAGGATCTTGATCGCTCCCCAGAACCAACCACCCAGAGCAACACAGTAAGCCCCTCTATTCCTGTCAGCCTCATTCGCGTTTCCTTATGCCAGGTGTGTACGTTGGTGCTACCACATCTCACGCCTTCCCCCTGCTGTAATCAATCTCATCTAGTCCATATGTGCCATACCTGATTGCCTCCCTGCTTCACCTGTGTACTGTACTACTTAAGCACTTCACAGCTGCTGTCTCTTTGCCAGATTATTGACCACATCGTGCCAGGAGAAGTCCAGCGTTTACTTTCCATGTTCTCGTGCGCCTTTTGTTATTCTATGACCACAGATGTACCCCTCTGCCTTGCCCATGATGGATCTCTACTGATCATCTAATATCTGTAAACCAACCGTAACTCTGCCTCTAAACTACTGACCGTTGCCTTAACCCTCCGAATAGTATTGCCTTGTCTGCATTTCTGTGAAGGACCAGAGTCTGAACATTTAAATCGCTTTTTTTTAGCAATAAGAATTGCTGTCTTAATGGAGCCCAACAGATTTTACTTTCACAAGCGGAGCCTTCCTGCTTTCGCCATTGTGCGCCACTTGATTTATATATACAAGAAGCTTTATTAGAATTTATGTTGGGACTATTTCATGTTAAATGGACACAGAAATAGGAAGATAGAAGAGGAAAAAAAAGTAGAGAAACAAAGAGAGATATAAAAAGAACAGCAGAACAAACTGATAAGGTATTACAGGTAAAAACAACCAACGCCTTGATACCATCACTGAGGAATATACAGTATTAATTAATATGAAATGCATAAAGTGACAGCTGAAGACAATAACAGGGGTTTTCTGTATAGAAGTGAATCTGTAAGCACCTGAACACAAGCACCTGTATGTGTTTGTGAGAGTGCCCCTCGCTTTTGATTGGTGGAAAACAGATATGTTTACAAGGATCATCAGTGTCAGCGTCGCCTCTCCCGTCAAGCCTCACAGACTGAAGAGGAGCGCTGAATACCACCATGTGACTGAACATACTCTGATGGCTCCCAGTCGCCCACCTACGCTGACGTCAGCCCGGCTGATGCTCCTCCTGCTGGAAAGCTCTGCAAGTTAGTGGAAGTGAACATTTCAAGATCCTTTTTTCATAAAGTTATCCCAATCACCAGCCTGTTCTCTTGTTCATCAGAGGCTTGCATGACGAGCCATTCCCTGAACTGCCTTATTGCTTCAGCTGCAACAACCCTGTTTTAATTGTGCCTTACATTCCTAGGTTGTGGCTGAATTTCTGGGTCTTCTGTGTGATTTGTAACACGGTCAGTATTATACTTTTACTCAACTCCTTCTCCACTCCATCTAAACACGCCTCTCTTTGCCCCCTTTACTTAGACGACTTTAAAAACGTCCACAGTAACCTCCATCACAGCCCTGTTATCGTCATACTGATTGGAAATAAAACTTCTTTTCTGAGACGTTATTCTAAACTCTGAGTCTGACTCTGCATTTGGGTCAGGAAACTTCCTGGAATCAGTGACATTCTCTTTTACGTCCTTATTTCCGTCTTTTCACGTGATTTATTGGAAAATCTGTTTCAAACAGTAGGCGGGTGTAACATCTCAACTATTTCAAGCATTTCAAACGGACAACCCGCACAAGAAAATATATTGAACCCACCTTTGCAATCACAGCGAAGAGAAACCGAAACGAGAGAAGACGCCACAGTACAAGGTGGTGTTAAAATACTCCAGCGATGAGCGTTCCCTTTGAGATGTCACCGGCATGAAAGGAAGCTGCTGGAACACATATCAACCAGGATGGCGTGAAAAACAGTGCATGCTATTTCTGTGCCATTATGTTGGAAGAGGGTCCTCGAGCAGTTGAGAAACACTCCTGTAAATCCAGGGGATGATTAAAATCCAGCCTGCAAAGAAAAACACGGGATGAAAAATCGTCACGGCACTTTGGTCGGACTTTTTAAAGGTTTGAGCAAAAGGACGCAGTGAAAATAAACTAGTGTTGGACAACCAGACGGAGCTACTTCACTTCCTCAGCTGAATGTGAGAGGGACCTTTTAGCCATTAATCAAAGTCAAAGTCACCTTTACTGTCCATTTCCTCCTGTGTACCAGACATACAAAAAAAAAACGTTTCTTATCCTACCCCCCGGGGAAGAGGTAAAGCGCCCAGGCACAACAGATAAAGACAGACATTATCCTAACACTGAGCAACAACTGAAGTGAAGACATTTAACAGAATTAAAAGCAATGACATACTTAAAAGAAAATAAAGAGTTAACAGTATATATATATATATATATATATATATATATATATATATATATATATATATATATATATATATATATATATATATGCAAAGCAGTAAAATTGGCTTTTTTCTGTATGATGTAGGGTTCTTTAAACATGCAACAGACAGTCAGTGTTGGTCACTGAACGTTTCTGTGTGACGTGTTGTATTAGTGCACAAAGACGGTCCTCCTGTGGGTCAGAGTGTTAGGGGGGGAGAGAGTTCAGCTTCATCAGGGTCTGGCGAATGAAGCTGTTTGTGAATGTGGAAGTCGCCTTCTCCCAGAGGGCAGGACATTGTTCACCATCATAGTCGTTTTGCGGCAGCCGCCAGTGATGTATGAGTCTTGCGGGGAGGGGAGTGGAGCGCCAATGATCCCTCCGGTTGTGTTCACTATGCACTGCAGGGTTTCTCCTGTTGCGGTCCTCCCGCCCCATGAAGAGATGACGCCGGATGCTCTCAACGTTGCTCCAGTAAAATGTACACATGATGAATGGAGGCGCTTTAATAGGGTTAATTATTAGTGCAAACAGTCTCGTAACACACTTTGGTCTAGAGTCATGTCCAGTATTTTTCTTTGTGGATTGCAGTGAATCATCTATAGATGTTATTGATCCATTGATGTTTTTTTTTATTCAGGTTAGAGAAAAGATGGAATTTTTTTTTGAGAAAAGCGCTTAATTGCTTTATTCTTGTTCGTTGTCATTAAACCTGCAACCGGCTTATAGCCACACCACCAGTAAGACCAGCCTTTGACATTTTGACCAACTTCTCTTTGCAGATTTGTTGTATTTTTAAGCAGAATGGCCAGATAAAAGTCATCCCATGGTTTCTAAATCAGATTTAAGTCCAGACTTTGACAAGGCTGCTTTAAAATCTTCTTTTGTAAGCCATTCAGATGCAGAGCTGGATAAATCCACCTTCAGGAAGTAAAAACCCAGCCTGGTTTTCCTTCATCCTGTCCACTTAACAGGTGCTGTGGAGATGGAAATTCAAATGGTTGGCGCTGGTCTCTGGACCGGCTTTTTACTTTCTGAACCACCTCGGTTCAGACGTGAGCTTGTTATAGTGCCTTGGATCATTCTGCCACATAAACCAAGTATACTTTAGCTTAATCTCATAAACTACGGGCTGTTTATTGTTTTCGGGTTTATCTGATATGTGCGTACGTACAAATGCATGCATGTATGTGTGCGGCGACAGTCAATAAATTTGAATATTGTTGAAAAGTTCATTAATTTCAGTAACTCAATGCACTAAGTACTTTTAAATTTTTTATTAAACTTTTATTTAACTCAGAAAGTAACCATTTAGATTAATAATCTCTTTTTCAAGGGAGACCTGGCATAAAAGCAAATAAAAATAAAAACAGTTACAAAACATTACACCTCGCCCACTGAAGGCTGGAGATAGGCACCAGCAGGGTTAGACGTGTAAGAAAATAGATGGATGGATAAAATATTACATCAGACAGAATTAAAAACGCTGACAATTTAAAGTCATCTTCAAGAGCATCAATCTAGCTTTAAAATCACTCAGGGAGATCAAGCTGTCAAGCTGCAAGACGTTTTGCCGAGCTCCATGCTGTGGGGGTAAGGTAGACAAAAATTAAAGTAACACGTTACATAGATCACACAAACTTATCTTTTCATTTTATTGGTCTTTACATAAGACCAATGAAAAAAATGTATTTTTAATACAGATATGGGCTTAAAAGCTACTTTGAATCCATTGCTCATCAGAATGCACATTGTAATTTAATGAATCTGGCGATACCTACATATATTTATATAAATATATATAATATGTGAACATTTCAGCACAGGATGGAACGAGACCGACACCAAAACAATGACCACTGTAGCTCGTGCGCTTTCTGTTTCCTCATTGCAGCCGTTGGCTTTCACAATGTAAGCCTGTTTTGAGGCGAATGAGGTGGTGTTTGCTGTGGGATGTGTCGGAGCAGCGAGGAAACCAGGTCAGCAGAGTTAGTCACAGGTGCAGTGTTACCCATCAGCGACACAACTTACATCATCCTGGTGGCTCTTCATCCTCAAAGCAGTGCAAGACTCGAAGGTTTAGAACACGTGAGCGCACAGAGATCAAGGTTTTCTGCCATCTGGTGAGCCTGCCGTTTGAAACGGTATTTAAATTTTATTTTTTTTTTGCCTGGGATCAGGATGCTTTAGTCATCGCTGTCAAAATTGCAAATGTCTTTGGATGCTGAGCTTCCTGTGTGACTAACTTCTTAGTCACTGCAAAGACGAGAGAGTCATCTGAACAGCTGAACGCATTCAACAAGAACTATTTAAGCTTGTCATAACTCATGGCGACTTCTCAGCGCCAAACAAGGTTATATTAAACCCGATTAATAGAAAAATATGATGAAACCAGATATTTGCATATATTCTTCAAAAAAGACTTGAAACAACTTCCTTCCAGTCAGATATCACGTCAGACGAAGGGTTAATACACTAAACAGTAAAACACATAGTTAAGATTAATCTGTGGATAGACGGCAACTGAACGCTGTGACCCCTCAGCCTGGTATTAAATTAGCTTTCATTTTCAGAGTGACAATAATAAGAATTGATGCCCTCATTTCCCAAGAGCTTATGGTGCTCTTGCTAAATATCTAACTTATGAGCTCCTCGTTATCATCCAAAATGGCTTCCGAGGGGCTCATGCGGCTGCATCAGCCAAATATCGACTGAAAAGCAACATCAGCATGTGTAAGGATCATGTGTGGTTTAATGCTGCGGTGCAACAGTGATTAAATTGCCCTGGAAAGCGATTAGGTCTGATAAAGTGATGTTTTAACTAAGCACACACGGGGAAATGGCGTTGGTCGGGACCGGGCACGGCAGCATCCACGAGTAAATAAGGGTGCCATCATGAGGATATCACCGTGATTGCTTTGCTGTTATTTCCCCAGAGTCCTTCATTCACTGAAGCTCCGCCCAGAATACCTCAAACACGTCGATCATGAAGCCGTAATGGCCTCTGAATCGCTCTTCATGTTTAGGTCTGGACGACGCTGACATGGGATATCTGATAAACTAACTAACTACTAACTATTCTCCTTGTCTGGCTACGGCAGCCTGTTGCTTTGTCACTTCTATGGGTCTAAGGATATTTCTGACCCTATCTGAGGTGGAGGGTTTTTAAGTAAATGATAGGTTTGTTCTTTCTGATGGTTTTAGGCAGGAACATAGCTATTTCTCTGCTGTTCTGCTTCATGCAAACCCAAAATGCAATGACTATCAAACTCTGCTGGGGTCTGTCTAGCAGATTTCCTCTTGAACCTTTTTTATTATTATTGGTCTACATGAAAAGCATCGTATGTGTTGGAAAACTAGTACTGCATCGGACCCAGAACAAACCCTCACCCTTCCCATGGTGAAACATGGAGGCAGCAGCATCATGCTATGGGGTGTTTTTCTCCGGTAAGGAGAGAGCAGCTGGTCGAACCCGATGTGAGGATGGATGGAGCTAAATTCAGGGCAGCACTCACGTCCAATTGATTATTATTAAATGGTTCCACATTATCCGTGACTACTCCAAATGTTCACGGAGAAACTCCAATTTACTATCCCTGGCATAAGAACGGCAACAAAGTCAAAGTTAAACTGTAAATAGAGATCCAAATGAAAAAACTTTATCAATATATTCTCCGTGAAATTAACTGTTTTATTTCAATATTGGATGCATACCACTGTTTTTGTGCAAAATAAAGAAGCGGATTTGTCTTTTTAGCATTTCGTTTTAAACATCAAACTAATCCAAACAGATTTGCATTCTGCTTGTAATGACGGTGCCAAAGTATTTTGGAGCGGAGCCAGACGGAGTAACCGCGGATGTAGTGGGCTTTGCTTTTCACGGACTCAAAGAGGCAGTCTGGCTCCGAACGGACACTAGAACGGCCTAGTCAAAGTCCAGAGCTATGTTTAATTGAGAACTTTTTAAAAAGTCATGTTCAAAGATGCTTTTCATCCAATCTGACTGAGCCCGAGCCATTTTATAAGGAAGCTGAGGATGTTGAATTATGGGGTTAGACCCAAAATGGCCCCGGGGGCCGCACAGTGGCAGCCCACTGCTACCTAGGGGAAGGGTTAAATGCAGAGGACACATTTCATTGGAATGTATTTTGCAATGACAAATAAAGATGACTTTTGATAGCATTTCTCCTGTTTGTGCCTCTTCGTGACTCACAGAGCCACAGACGTTTGATCCTTTCTTAAACAAGTCTAAAACATGTGGCGTGTCCATTTCCGGGACGTTCTGCTGTGTTATATAAGTCCATTAAAGAGCCTCATGTTGGTTTGGAGAAGAAGCTTTTCTGTATTCTCCTCTTTAATAACCTGACTCCGGCGTGGCAGCTGGGTCGCGTTGTGCGCTGTGGTTATGACGTGGGTGGCGATAATTGGTCTCTGTGGTCACGCGCTCCCATTAGACAACACTGCCATCTAGTGGACAAGACAGTGAACTTACAATTTACAATTATTCACCGACAACTTCTTCAATATTTTACCCAGTATATCACAAGTTATATGCTTATATGTACATAGAATTGAATCACTTTAAGAAGATCTTTTTTAATGGCTTGTTTTTATTGTCCCAGAACTTACTTTAGAGATTATTGAAAGCTATTTTCATGTGTCTTATTTGATTTGTCTCTTCGTCTCCGGCGTAACGTCCTGTAGAGGAACAGCAGGCCGACCCAGAGGCTTGTCAGGATGAAACTAATCACCATCTGCATAGACATAAAGATGACACCACCACTAAGTTAAACCATTATTTTACTCTGTTACAACCATTGACAGTTACAACAATCTAACAATCATGACTTATTTTCATCTTCTCTAAACCACAGTAGTAGATTAATCTTAAAATGTGCAAATTGTCGACCTTAAATATGTTACTCTCTCTATCTTTAAATCCATCTTTCTCCTTTCCTCGCTCTAAACCAGACTGTAGGCATCTTAACTATATTTGGACTCAATAGTTGTCATTCCATCACTTCAGTGCATCTGCCTTAGCTCCTTCAAAACGCCGTCTGTCTCCCTCCCAGCGGTAATTTGTGCCAGATCTTGGCCAAGTGTCAAAATCTAGTCTAAACTGTCTCCTGTCCAACCGTTTGCAGCTGAGCAGAATATAGATACAGCATCCTCCAGAACGGCTGGCATTCCTGTCAGAGATGTTGTAGCAAAGCAACTTCAAATAAAGTCAGACTTGATCGCAGTTACACAATCGGGTATGGAGAATTCGAAGGACTTCTATGTAATGAGGACATCTTATGCCAACAGAATGAATTTTTCCTTAATGTTGGACCAATTGGACCGCTGCTGATATTTTGCATAACCCCCCTTTCAAAAACAGGACACCAATGAATGTTCTTCACACTTATTGGCAACCCTGATAAGGATGAGCAACAAAAAAAGGCTAAATACAAATTCTTCTTTTAATGCAGAAATATTATTTCATGGTAAAAAATACAATATGTAGATTTAAATTGAGGTGGTTTAAAACGATGCATGTGCAGAATTGGTTGTTTTGTACAGAGAGAGAGGGCTCTTTGGTCACTCCTCTTTGTAAAATCTATCTGGATGGTCCACAGTCCTGGGACCAGACGTGTAAAATACGCCAGCTCACTTTTAATGTATGAGGATTTTTTAAATAATTTTTATTTAATTGATCTACATGAAATTTGTAAAAATACATATCTAATAATAATATTGAAAACTGAACATTGGCATGTGTAAAGGTTTGATTGGTCAAATGAAGTCCACCTGTGTGTGCGATCTACGTGTCACATGACCTGTCAGTATAAACACACCTTTCCTGAAGCAGAAACACCATGAAGACCAAAGACCTCCAGACAAGTCAGGGACAAAGATGTTAAGGAGAACAAGTCGGAGTGGAGTTGTAAAAAAATCCAAATGTTTGATGTTTCCCAGAGCCTCATCAGATCCATCGTCTTCAAATGGAAAACATTTGGTACCACAAGGAACCTGCTAAGAGACGGCCGTCCACCAGAACTCCCAGCCCGGGCCAAGAGGGCTTTAATCAGAGAGGCAGCACAGAGACACCCTGATGGAGCTGCAGAGGTCCACAGCAGAGACTGGAGGATCTGTTTATAGGACCACTAAAATATGGGCTTTTGGGAAGGATGTCCAGAAAAAAGCCATTACTTAGTGTTAAAAACAAGAAGACGGGTTTTGAGTTTGACTAAAGGTAGATGGACAACTCCTCAAATGCATGGAGGTAGGTGCGCTGGTCTCCAATGAAAACGCTGTGTGGCTCAAACCAAACACGTCACCCTAAGAACACCACCACCACAGTGAAACATGATGCTGACGCCACCATGTTTTCAGCAGTGGAGGGAAAGATAAATGGTGCTGAATACAGGAATGTTCTGGAGCAGAACCGGTGTCAGTCAGACCGGGACGGAGGTTTACCTCCCAGCAGGACAACGACCCAAAGCTTCCTGCTAAAGCAACACTGGAGTGGTTTAAGGTGAAACATCTAAATGTGCTGGAATGGCCTAGTCAAAGCCCAGACCTCAATCTAATTGAGAATCTGTGGCTAGACGTGAAGATCTCTGCTCACCAGTGACAGTGACCTTTGCAGGCCCCTGTATCCCTGATGTTGAGAACAACATTGAAAAAAAAAATTATGCATTTAAAAACCTTAATTTAAATCTATTTACAGAAATTGTATTAATTAATGTGGCACCAGGTTATTTTTTACATTTTCCCTACTAAATAAATATCTTCAAATTAAACATATATTTCTTTTGGTTTCTTCGTGAGATGTTGCACCTGCATTAAAATGAGTTTATTTTACACGTGTGCCTTTGGTGGCAGCCAATTAGCCTGCCTCTGTACAGGAACACTGTAAGCCTTATAAAGACAGCGTTAGGCTGTGTGATGTTTCTTATTTTAGAGGATTTCACCTTGTTACATCTGCCTAAACATCCTGGCCTGTTTAGATGAACTGTTGATCCGGACCTCAGCCACGCAGGACCCATGATGGCTCATTCCTCATACTCAGTCCTTGAGTTTGAACAAAGAAACTTCTCTCCTGCACTGCAGGCAGCTGTCAAGCCGCTGGTCTTTATGTTATTGGAAAAGTCCGTTTAGAAAGGTGTTTGGTCTAATTTCAGTGGCGGCGATTCTCTGAGGCCATTTTAGCTGGCTAACAAGTTGGGAGTCTGGGAAGGTAACATGATGAAAACCAGCCCAAGGTTCTGTGGCTATTGTATCACACCTCCTCTGGTTACTTTGTAATTTGGATGATCGTCTGACCCGTTTATTCAGGGGCCATTTTGTCCTTCTGCAACAGTGTTTGTCCTGAGTGTTTGCCTTCAGGGAACTCACTGGACCCTGAAATGCCTGCGCTCAGTGCTGTTTGTAATGCTAGTAGCAAACGAGCATCTGCAGTGTCCGCATTCGGGCTGCGGCTCTGATTGGTTGACGCCATTTATGGTGTCTGCTTTCATGCCTTCTGTCCCCGGTGTCAGCTTCTTCCTAGACTGGACCGAAGGGGACGGGGGAGGGATACGTCATACGGTCTTTCATGTCTGTCTTCTGGACATTTACTGAGGTATACAAGCTCAGTACCTGCAGGTTTGGCCTTACTCTCAGCCACAGGACGGGACAACGATGGCATGAAATCCATTGCTGAAGGGATGCACATCTGGATGGTATTTAATTTATACTACAACCATTAGACTATGAGTCAAACAGATGTTCCAGACAGCGTACAGAGGCAGGTAGTTACAGGTGCACGGTTTTGAGAAAAAGTTGTTGAATTGTATCCTCAAAAAGGAATAACGTTGGGTCATGCCTTAGTCTATAGTTATAGCACATTTTACAGTGAGAATTCAATCAGCAGGGTCTATGATGGATTGCACAACGTCTCGGCGAGTTAATTATAAAATAATACCAACCGTACCGCGTGGAGAAGAACTCTCCCGGTGGCCAGGTGCAGCACGCCCAGGTTTTCTGGGCTTTCGGTCACTTCCCACTGGGTCAGGGAGCTGTGGTAATCCAGGTTGACAACCCCGGCGGGCAGAACCCGGACGCCCCAGTAGGCCCTCTTCACTCTGCGATAGCTGGTGTCCTGCACGTCACAGCGATATGTACCTGAAAATGATTTGGACGGTAAGGTTGATGATTCACTTTATTTATTTACGCTGGTTCGTTATTACTGGGTAATCAGGAGGCTTTAGAACAGGACTAATTAAAATGGTTTAGCTAAGAGCACTTTTCCTCTCAGCTGTTAAAACACGCACTTGGTGCAATCAGCTGGGTTTCCATACTCACCTGTACACTGTGACTTCTCCTGCATTGTCTACATTTAAATTGTTTACTTTTAAATCACTGCTGCACCTTATACTGTAATTTCATTTTACTGCAATTTACAAGCTGTATGCAACGAAATTTCGTTCTGTACGCACTCTGTGCATACAAAATTGACAATTGGCAAAATAAACTAAACTTGACAGCAGTGTTGCAGAACCAGGACTGAATTGGAATAACTGACATTAAATCTGTCATTAAGTCTGAATCTGACTATAAAATTCTGGTATACATATTGGTTTTGTTTTGCAAAGTGCATCAGGACGCCGTTTGTGACATAAATAAACTGAATTCTGTCAGATTGGAGAACCTTGCATTATGGACTCTCCCAATGGTAACGGACATCAATATTTCTCCTACATGTTATTTTATTTTAAGTTCAAAACTCTGTTTTTTTATATTTCTGCTGAATAGTAAAGCACATCAAGTATCGTATTTTGACATTTCTATATGCTTCCCAGTGACAACCTATGTTGGTTAGTTAAAAAGATGACTTTAAAGCGGCAGCATGTGAAAGGGAGCCGTTTTGAGCCTGAACACCTGCACAGGTGTGTTTACCTGCATCCTCCTCTCTGACAGGGTCCAGAACCACTCGGTCCAACAGAGGAGCCTCCCAGCGATCAAACAGAGAATCATCTGAACTGATTATTCCTCGAGCGTAGCGCCACGAAACCCTGAGCGATGAGAAGCAGAAACTCGAGATTTTGTTTTTTTGGTTTAAAACATTTCCAGAATAGCAGAAAGAAAAAAAACCCTCAAGACAAATTTATCGGTATAGCACATTTCAGTACAGAGACAATGCAAAGTGCTTTACATGATTAAAATACAGGGGGGGAAAACAGAATAAAAGCATGTAGGAATAAAATGTAGAAACAAAATAGAGCATGGTAAATAGAAACTAAAAGCAAACATTAAAAACAGCTGGACTACAAACTTAAACTAATGATGTTTCAGTAAAACAGTTTAACTAGAACAGTTAAAATCCTAAACAAATGTGTTTTTAATCTTGATTTAAAGGAACTCAGGCTTTCAGCACTTTTACAGTTTTCTGGAAGTTTGTTCCAGATCAGTGGAGCATAGGAACTAAATGCTGGTTCTCCGCCTCAATAATAGACTTAATAGTTAGTAGTTAATATTCAAATAACCTTTAAAGAGACAGCTTCTTATTTTAATGTGAACATGAAGTGATGAAAACACGATGTTGTTCCAGTCTTTACCTCCAGGTGAACCTTCCCATCGCCTCCATGACTTCTCCCAAACAGTCGATCTCCACTCTCTCTCCAGATGTCACGGTGATCGTCCTGAGGCCGCACTGCCACGAGTCCGCACACGTCGCCTTTTGGACCCTGCACTTCTGTGACACGTCTGGCGGGCTGACATCCTGAGAGGAATAGTAATTATTCAGCTTCACGTTCACTCCCCCCCCCAGCAAGCTCTCCGTCATGTCCACCGTGCAGCCAGACGGCGAGCGTGAGAGATGATGACATGCTCTGACAGGACTTGGTTAAGTGAACCAAGATCCCTGTTTTCAGGTGAAAGAGAAACAAACGTGACGTGAAAATGCAGCGAAGAAGAAAGAGTGAACCAGTGTCAGCCATAAATGACCGTAGATGTCAATCATCTGAGAAAGGGTTTGTAGGAACCACCGACCCGAGGCATTTCCTTCTGGGCCATTCTCACTCATAATCACTCTGGATCCTCCCTGGGAGTTTGGTTGCAGAGCGAAAGTGGAAGCTAGCCCAAATATCTCCATTTAGCATCAATAAACCCTAAACTGTAACTATATTCCCTCTCTGCGGCTTTAATGTGACATTTGTTGTTCTTTAGGCCAGGAATCAGCAAACCCAGGTCCCCGCCAGGCCGGTTACCCAGTCCCTGCCGTGTGGTCAACCTGTGTGCAGGTAGAGACTGTTTATGGATCAGAGAGAGGATTAATGATAGAAAGGTGGGAGGATGTATATGTAAGGAACTGAAGAGACAGATTCAGGAGCTAAGAGTAAACATGAAAACCAACAAAGGCAATCCCCGCAGAGCTCCAAATGTATTCTGTAGCAGCTCTCTGTTGCATTTTTAATAAAGGCACAGCTTTGATGACAGCTTTAGCTGCAGCACTGAGGGTAACAGCTGCTAATCAAAGGCGTATTCTGACATTGAAGCTGTGCAGCGACGCTGGGCAGTCCTTTCTTACTCAATATTAATTAAGCTCCAACACTTTTTTAGCCAATCAGTGTTTTATTCCTAAACAAAAAGGAAATTAGTTTCACTGGAACCCTTGTTTGCGTCTTTACTCACATTCTCTTCCATCGCTGTCTTACTGTCCTTCAGCAAACACAGAGTTTGGGTTTTAACCCCCAGGCCGCAGGTTACGCTGCAGGGAGAGCTGTCGGTGATGACCTCTAGTGGCACTTTCTCCTCCTCCGCCATGTCTGCAGGGAGGAGAAGAGGCAAGAGGAGCAGGAAACCACGCAGCACGGTGCCGCTATGCATCCTGATGCTTGATGGTTTATCTGGTTAAAAAAAGTAAGATGATGTTATAATGACAACAACAATTTCAGTTGTTTTTTTTTTTTCCTCTCTTTTGGTTGACTTGCACACCTGCTAGCACAAACCTGGTCTAAAACAGGAAAAAACGTTCCTCTGATTCAGTTTCAGTAAAGGAATTGACCGTCAGGGGAAAGTGTGATGTCTTTTTATGAAGAGTATGTCTATCTCTGATTTCAACTGTAGACAAACGGAAACTAAAATTGTCAGCAAAGTTCATCTGATGCCTTTAATCAAAGTTTAACTGGACATAAACTCACCTTCACCGGGAAGCCACATAGACACAATGACCAAACCGCTGCATTTTTTGACTTCACGCTTTGCTGTGGCAACTGTCGCTGCAGAACATTATCACTGGAAACAGGATTAAACATATGTTCCAAAAAGAGAACCTCTTCCAGCTTTGGAAAATAATAGGGGGGGGGGGGGGGGGGGGGTCAGCCTCCGCTTTGCCAAAGTTGTTCACGTAGAAGAAAATACGTTTAAATTCTTCCGGGAGTGTGTAATGCTGCAGGTTGGCCACCAGAGGTCAGGCAAGCACACAAAGGAACTTCGACGCTTGAACGTTTGAGATCTGACAGTAACCCATCATATCCATAATTCTCTCACAAACATTCAACATAAAAGAAGCTAAGACACAGCAAAGGCGTAAAATAATAATAATAATAATAATAATTATAATAATCATAATCATAATAATAATAATAATAATATTTATAATAATAATAATCATTATTATTATTATTATTATTATTATTATTATTATTATTATTATTATTATCATAATAATACATCAAACGTACTTTTTTGGATACTCAAAGATGTTTTACAAATAATAAAATAATAACAATAAAGATGCAGAGCATGATGTTACTGTGTGATTTATTTTAATTTCACTTTGTGAAGTGTCTTGAGATGACAGGGGTTGTCAACTGGTGCAATATAAATAGAATTTAATTGAATTAAAAGAAATTACACCATGCACATAGTTGTTAGTCAATGGTAATTTGAATGCCACCTTTTTTATTCACATTTTCAGACTCTAAGCTCTATAAACATGGCTCATTGGCTTTAAAGCATATGAGGTGATGCATATTTGCGTAATGAGCGATGGCGTTGCCTAAGAAGGCCAACACCAGCCATCAAGGTCTGCATATCAATTAGACGCCCTCTCTATTCCTCGATTTAACTGAGTATCAGTGAAAAATTGTAAAAAGGGATGCAGCATGGCACTCCACCTTGATTCAAGTGAAGGCGGGGTTCTGATATTAGTTAATCTGGCCTTTTCGACTCCCACACCAACGGCCAGTTTTGAGACGACACGTTCAGGAAGGAGTTTGCATCTTCAAGGTTTCATGATTTTTTTCTGCTGGACGAAGCATCCAAGTACTCGTCCAGTAAAAGCCTTGATGGTAACAGAATAATGACCTGAACCCTGTAGAGAACTTGTGGGCCTGAATTAAAGTGGAGGAAACACTTCTCCTGTCCGAACAGCATCTGAGACGCTGTGGTCGCTGCTCAAAACATCGGTCTTCAACAGATCAGGAAGCTGACACGTTGCATGATGTGAAAAGAAGGGGGGCCTCGTTAATCAGAGATTTGTTTTTAGCATCACAGGTATTTTTTTGTTTTTTTGTTTTTTCTGTGTCCTGTCTGGCCATGTGGCATTAAGAATTATCTTAATGCCAAAAAGAGCCCAACAGATTTTACTTTCACAGGTGGAGCCTTACTGCTTTAACCATAGTACTCTGCTTGGTTTCTATATGCAAGAAGCTTTATGACTATTTCATGTTAAATAGACCCTGAAACAGGAAGGTAGAAGAGAAAAAAAGGGAGAGAGCAATATAACAAATATAAGAAGTATTTATTCGTAAAGATTGAGCTGTTTTTTTTAACATATTAAATAAAACAAGGGAGATGGGAGCACAATATAATTTCCCAATAATTTTCTATCCAGAGATATTCTCCTAAGAATGCATATATATATATATATATATATATATATATATATATATATATATATATATATATATATATATATATATATATATATATATAAATTCCTTGTCAGCTCTTAATCCACCCATTCGTCCATTTCTATCACACCTAGAGAGGCTGGGCGGTTGGCTGGATTTGCAGATGGGTTTGTTTGAGCCTTTCCCATTGGTCACTTGGAAAGAGGAAGTGTAGATCGTAGACTGGCTCATGGCCGTGCAACCCAGAGTCACTCAGGACAAATAAGCATAAACACACTCACCCTGCTGCCTACAGTCATTGGTGACCTAACATGGGACTGTGGGATGAAAGGTGAGGCGAGATTCAAACCTTTCCTACGTTGCTCTGAAAGGTAAACAGTATTTTGGAAACAATCCCTTCTTCATCCTGTCTGAAGAAAAAATTAAATCCTTCATGGTGTAGTCCTGTTTGTAAAATGCTTAACTACTTAAGGACAAGAGGCCCTTTTCTGGAAAAACACTTTGCAAAGCTCCTGTTTTTTTTTTCAGGCTGGCTCACACACAATGACACCATTTGGATCTGGTTCTGTCCAAAAAGTTATTTATAAATTCTGAAGAGTACTCCATCTGCTGTCGGGAAGAGGACCAAGACACGACGACCCGCACAAACAGGAAAGCCTCTCACAGACTGAGTCAGGAGGATGACGCAGCGAAGTGGAGCGATGACGCCAAGAACTGCTTGGCAGCTCAGGAGGACTCACAATATGGACCAAATGGATAAAAACTGAAGGGAACACCCAGAACCGCACATAAATGAGTATATCAGTGAATGTAGGGCCTTAACCTGACATCCTAAGGCTTCCATACGAGGTTTTATGTAATAATTTCTCTTTATTTAGTTTTCTGATCAGTATAAGATGTGATGAGGATCTATCTGTTAAAGATGCAGCTGCCTCTGTGTAATATGTAAAAACCCAAAAAGGTGATGGGAGGAAGTTTTGCAAAACCTTCATCACAAAATGTCTCCGTGAGCAACTATGACTAAAGTGTCTTGCAAAAGTATTCACCCCCTTGGCTTCTTATGTATTTTGATACATTCCAACCAGTGATTGAAATGCTTTTTAATCTTATTTTATGTGATGGATCAGCACAAAATAGCCAAAGGCGGCGAGGTGATATGAGAAAATATATCAATAAAAAATTATTTAAAAAAATAAAAAATTGGGTCATATGTATAGTATGTATCCAAATTGCTATTAAGCCAATAAAAGTTCTGATGCAACCAATAACCTTGAAATTTTAGTTAAGTAGTGAAATGAAGTCCATGTGTGCCATCTAACCTGCTGATTAAACGTCCTCCGTGATTGCTCCGTTCACGTCTGACTGACGGAGCAACTATGTTAAAATTGTTACGTTAATTAATGAGAATGGATTCACGTTCCATATGAATACCGTCGTTCACCCTCGAACTACGGAACAGCCCCAGATTTCTGGTCCGGATTGAGCTCCACAACCGCAATCGTAGGAAAAAGAACGTTAATAACCAGAGGTTTGTCAAAGTTAAATGGTGTAAATAAAGATTAGCCACAAATTACTGTGGGGCATAAAAAGTATTTAGTCAGCCAAGTTGTCCTGCTTAGATTTATAATTTCCCTCATAGGTTGACCTCAACTATGAGGGACAAAATGATGCAAAAAAATCCAGGAAAGTTTTTAAAGAATTTATTTGTAAATTATGGTGGATAATAAGTATATGGTCAGTAACAAAAGTGATCAACACAAATTTTCTACAGGGTTGAGGTCTGGAAGCTGGCTAGGCCGCTCCAGGACCTTCAAATTTTCTTTATTCAGAGAAGGTTTCTTAAGTAAAGGTGTCATGGCAACTACCTTAAATCCTGTGGTACATATCCATTTACAAACAATATATTAATCATATCTAAAATGGGGGCTGTGATCAAAAGGAAAACTTCCTTAAATAATTTTGGTTGAGAGTAGGTCTAACATACAGGTTGAAGGTTTAGATGAACAATATTCTGGATAACTCAGAAAGCTGAATGGGATCAAGACAGACCAATCAGAGATCAGATTCTAGAGTTGCCTCCACACTGCAAAAATAGAACTAAAAATGAGAAACATTTTCTTGAAATTAGAGTACTTTTCCTTGATTTGAGCAGGTAAATAAGATTATTTGCCAATAGAATAAGATTTTTGCTCTTAAAATAGGAACAATTCATCTTTATCATCTTATTTTAAGTGCAATATATCTAATTATCTTATTTTAGGGGTTAAAAATATTAATTCCATTGGCAGATAATCTTATTTACCTGCTCAAATCAAGGGCAAATACATTCATTTCAAGAAACTTCTACTTATTTTTAGTTCTATTTTTGCAGTGCATTGCTGTCCCACTGAGATGTAGCAATCAGGTTCAGGAGGATACTATAATCTTATTTTTAATAAAATGATTTCATTAATAATGAATCCCTTAAAGTCATTACTGTTGAAAGCTGAGGGAGAACTATGACTCTGTATAAGTTTGCCATGTGTACTAAAAAGAAACCTTGGATTATTCTAATTTTCCTTCATTGATGTATGTTTGGTGTTCTTGGGATGCAACTCAGCATTCTCCTTCCTCTAAACACACGATGTTCTCCTAATCCTCTTCTGGATCATCCGTCTGCTCTCTGGCAAACTTCAGACAGGCGTGGACATGTTCTGGCTTCAGCAGAGGGACACGCCTGGTGCTGCAGGGTCTGAGTCCTTCTCAGCGTAGTGTGTCACTGATGGCAGCCTTTGGTACTCTGGTCCAACCTCTCTGCAGGTCATTCATCAGGTCTCTTCATGTAGTTCTGGGGGTTATCTCACCGTTCTCAGGATCATTTTGACCCTACGGAAGGAGATCTTCCTCCCAGATGGAGGGAGATTATATTGTATGTCTTCCATTTCCTACAATTTCTCCCACAGTTGATTTATTCACACCAACCTGCTGCCTACTAGAGATTCACTCTTCCCAGCCTGCTGCAGGTTCTACAATGTTCTTCTTGGTGTCCTTTAACAGCTGTTGGCCTGGGTTGAGTTTGGAGTCTGACTGAGGCTGTGGACAGGTGTCTTTATACCGATAACGAGTTCAAACAGGTGCCATTAGTACAGGTAAGGAGTGGAGGACAGAAGAGCTTCTTAAAGAAGGAGTTACAGGTCTGTGAGGGCCAGACATCGAGCTTGTTTGTGGGTCAACAAATATTTATTTTCCACCATAATTTACAAATCAATTCTTTAAAAATCCCACAATGTGAATTCCTGGATTGTTTTTTTCTCATTTTGTCTCTCATAGATGACGTTTGCCTAAAATTACAGAACTCTCTCATCTTTCTACGTAGGAGAACTTGCACAACCAGTGACTGACTAATTACCCTCTTGCTCCACTTTATATAATTGTTTTTATATAATCCTAATAAAATGTACTGTTTTATTTAAATATCGGATACAAACCACTCTTTCTGCACCAAACCAGGAAGCAGATTTGTCATTTCAACCTTTCATTTGAGTTGAGCTAATCCCTTTCAAACAGCATTCAGTCGCTTCAGCTAGAAACCACTGATCAGGCCCGAAATCTGGGAGTAGTGATGGACTCAGACCTGAACCTCCAAAAGCACCTAAAGACAATTACAAGGTCGGCTTTCTATCACCTGAGGAACATTTCCAGGATTAAAGGACTGATGTTTCAGAAGGATCTGGAAAAACTAATCCACACTTTTATATTTAGTCGAATTGATCACTGCAACGGTGTTTTCACAGGACTTCCCAAAAAGTGGCTCAGACAGCTGCAGCTGATCCAGAACGCTGCTGCCCGCGTCCTCACTAAGACTAAAAAAAGTAGAGAACATGGACCCAGTTCTAAAGTCCTTACACTAAGACTAAGAACGTAGAGAACATGGACCCGGTTCTGAAGTCCTCACTAAGACTAAGAACGTAGAGAACATGGACCCGGTTCTGAAGTCCTCACTAAGACTAAGAACGTAGAGAACATGGACCCGGTTCTGAAGTCCTCACTAATACTAAGAAAGTAGAGAACATGGACCCGGTTCTGAAGTCCTTCCACTAAGACTAAGAACGTAGAGAACATGGACCCGGTTCTGAAGTCCTTCCACTGGCTCCCTGTATCTCAGAGAATAAACTTTAAAATATTTCTGTTAGTCTATAAATCACTATAATAGAGAAGCAACTAAATCCATCACAGACTTGTTATCAGGGCATCAACCCTCCAGACCACTCAGGTCTTCTGGCTCCAGCCTACTCTGCAGAACCAGAACCAGAACTAAACAAGGAGAAGCAGCATTTAGTTCCTATGCTCCACTTATCTGGAACAAACTTCCAGAAAATTGTAAAGATGCGGAAAGCCTGAGTTCCTTTAAATCAAGATTAAAAACACATTTGTTTAAGATTGCCTTCAACTGTTCTAGTTAACAGAATCACCACTTTTTTGTTCTTTTTTTTCTATCTGCATTTTGCTCCTACTTGCTTTTATTCTGTTTTATTGTGCTATATTTTAATCATGTAAAGCACTTTGCATTGTCTTTGTATTGAATTGTGCTATACAAATAAATAGGCCTTGCCTAGCATTCTGCTTGTAATGACAATGCTTGAATTGCTCTCCCCGGGCTCCAGGGGACTTCGGAGCAGAGCTCTCCAAACAAGTCAGGGACAAAGTTGTTGAGAAGAACAAATAAAAGTGGGGTTATATAGTCTTATATAGTGTTCCCTGGGAGCTCCATCATTGTCAAGGTAAACACATAATACCACAATAAAAAGGTGACAAGGCAACAAATCATGAAAAATGCCGTGGGAAGGGGGATTTTTACAAGGCACTGTATGATCATGAAAGATGTTAAGCACAAGATGATTGTGAGAGGATTACTGAAGCATTTGATGCAAAACAGAATAAAAGAAAAAAAGGAGAAAACTGAATGGATTTGAATCTGGTGCAGGTAACAGCAGGCTTTTGTCAGCGTTATTCTCCCTAACCCTTATTAATGCTGAAAAACAGACATTTTATTATGAGCAACAGTCATGAAGGAAGAAGATTTGTTAGAAATCAAAAAAAGCGCACAGTTTGGTGTTTCTCTGCGTAAGAGCAGGCCTCTGACAACAGAACCAGGCATGCAGACAAACTCAGCTAATTTCCATTTAAATCAGTACAGCTTAGTTCATTTAAACAACAACAATTCACAATAAATGTCTCCATCCTTACAGGATAATAACTCAGACCCAGTTCTTTCAGTTTAACCAAGTTAATTTCACCAACAATCAAACCAATTCATGCAAATTCTGATCCAGGTCCAGTTTTCCATTTGCTGCTCTCTCGTTAAGAGGAATCACTGGATGACAGGAAGAAAATCTCCTGCAGAACAGAACAAAGACTCAGAGTGAGCCGCCATTAGGTGGGATTAAGAGAAACGCATCGGCACTGAGCCAGGAGCACTTTCTATCAGTAACAAAAGCCAGGAAAGTCAAGCTGTCAGTATGACCAGAAACCAAGCCTTTAGCAGCATATCTGAACTGGACAGGCTTAGACCTAAAGGGTGTTTGACTGACGGACTAATAAAAAAGCTGTGAGCTGGTTTTACAGGTTTATAGGAACCTCTCTACTTTTAGAAACCTGAACAACCAACAGTGAACCTGCGATATGAGAGCTGTCAGTTTTAGAAAAATATTTCATGTTTTCTTCTTTGATATTAGACAATTATTGACCCCACTCCATCCTTAAAAAAACAACAACACAATATTGATGAAAGTATACATTCTGTTTTAAAATGAAGATGGAACAAATTAAAGAAATAGTTCACGGTAATACACTTTCAACAACACATGAGCTAAAAGATTAGTTTGTTCTTGACGATATGTACAAACTGCAGATGCCCAGATACCTGAGGTTGGTTCAAAAGGTCTATCAGAGCAGCCATTTTCTCCTGAATTAAACACTGCGCTCAGTTCAAGTTCATAAAAAAATCTCAAAAAGTTAACATTGCTCATTTATCCCGTGTGTTTGTGCACGATGCCGGTGCAAAGGAGCTGGAGTCTAACCCTGACTTCCTGCAGAGGTCTGGCTCCTCATGCCGTGAAGCAGCGGTGCAGCGCTGGCTCTGTTGATTTATTTTAGAAAAGCCTCTCAGAGATACATTTTCTTTTAATATACAGAAATGGATCAGAAAGGCAGCCTATAATTAATAGAGACAGAAACCATGCTCTCCATGCAGGCTGCCTTGCTTTCACTGCTGGGTTTCAGTTGCATGAAGGTGAGGTTCATGCTGCTAAACTATTTTATAAACTACTTTATAAAGGAGAATACCACATCACGGCTGCAGCTCCGAGGGAGCTCTTCTCAACAAAATAGATTTTTTTTTGTATTCCTTTTTCATATTAAGTGAAAAAAATGCTTGATTAAAAAAAAGTTACAAATGTTCTGCATTCACAGCCGTTATAACATGCAATTTAAAACCAGTGATGCTTTCCAAAAGCAAAGTTTGAGTTAATCTCAATAAAATGTTTATGTGATCCCAATGTTTATGGCTCCATATAAAGGTAGAACAACTTTACATGTTTACCAAATCATATTTCCGGTTTGAACTTTGAGCCTTTCTGCAGAACTGTCCCTCCGCTTCTTTGACTGAGCAGAGAAATGACAGAGTACTTGCTGAAAATACTGATTGTAGGCGATGGGAATGTGGGGAAGTCTTCCTTTGTGCACCGATATGTCAGTGGACAGTTCAACAAATCCTACAAGATGACGGTAGGAGGTATGTCTCATGGTTCTGAAAAATGACGGTTTTATAAACTCTTTATCTGTTCTGATGTGTGTACATACTGTTGGATACTCCTGGCACCGCTGAATGTTGGAGAAATGGGACTTTTTGCAAAGCGCTGATTTTGAAGTACAATGGTCCGTTGCAATAAACCCGGCCAGAGAAGAACACTGACAAATGTTGCACGCACTAACGAAAGATCACAGTTCTCCATGTCCACAGCTGCTGAAAAAGGAGAAACAGACCTATCGTCAAAAATTGAGTTCAAGAGGAGCGGCGTGACGTTTGTCCTGGCTGTGGAAGCGAGTTTGTCTTTTGAATAATTGTGTGTCACTACAAGGCAGGAAAGAGGCAGAGAGAACGTGGGGAAGACACACAGCTAAGCTCCTGAGGTTGGGAGTGAAACCACACCACACAGTAGCGGCCTGGAACCACACCTTTACTCTAATGGCTGATTGGGTCATGAGACTTTGGCCACATGATCTTAGCGGGGGAACGGTTTGTTCCTGTCTTTCATCTCTACACATGATGTGGTTCCCAGTGTGAAACCGAGTGTGAAAAGACTGGGATGAAAGTCAGCTCTTCTACATCGGAGGCAACTGTTCTCAACCTGAACATGTCCTCCATCAACCAGACGGAGGAGATGAGTATGGGGGCCTCTCCTGCGGTAATTCAGCTTTGTTTTGGTCTCCTGTGGTGAAGAAGAAGAAGAAGAATCTGTGAAAAACAGTGAAGCTCTTGATTTACCGGTCTATGCTCTGACCCTTCATCTAAAGCAACAGTTGCTGGATAAAACAGGATCTATCAAGTCTGTCTCTATGTCTCCAGGTCGTGTAGGAGAGCTCCTTATAGATGATGTGAGGATCTCAAGCCATCCATGAGCAGTTTAGAGCAGTAGTGCTTCTCAGCATCACAATGAGGTGCTGGCTTTCCTTTGGCTTCCAAGCACATACGATGTGGAGAAAACAATAAAACACTAATGCTTTATTTATTAGAGGAACTATGTGTCCCTTCTGGCCCAGAAATGACTAGAAGGATCACCGGGAGAGAATGTCTGGGAATCACCAATGAATCGGTTCTCCTTTCAAACCAGTTCTGGATAAGCAAGAAGACGATAGATGGATGGATTTTCATGCACTGATCTTTCTGTTTAAAGAAAGAAAAACATTTTCATTGTGCTTTGTAAACCTGTGTTTTTCCCTGTCTGACTTAATATTGGCTCCTGATGTGGATTTTATTTACTTCTCCAGTGGATTTCTCCATTAAGATGCTGCACTGGTCTGACAGAGAAAAGGTGAATGTTCAGCTTTGGGATATCGCAGGTATGAAACATTTGTTAAAAGTGAGTTTCAGAGCAAAGGTGGATGGATATTTGGATGAAAGGAATGGAAATGAGCACGCTGGGTAGGGATTGCTGCAAAGTTAATAAAATGTCAGCAATGGCCCACTGTGGCTCCGTGGAGGAGGAATGAACGCTGCTGCTCACTGGCTCCATGCAATCTGCTGGGTTTCCTTAGATAGAAAACCTTTTAACTAATCTGTCTGGATGATTTGACTGGACTGCTCTGTAAAGTGTTGTGAGTTGGCTTTATACGTAAATACGCTGAATTAAAATTGATATTGAAAAGCAGATTGGGGCAGTGTGAACTGTCTGTCCTTCCAGGCCAGGAACGCTTCATTTCCATGACCAGGCTGTATTATAAGGGTGCAGTCGGCTGCGTTGTCATGTTTGACGTCACAAACTCATCCAGCTTCCTCAACTGTCGCCTGTGGAAACAAGACCTGGACAACAAGGCCATGCTGCCCAATGGAGGCTCCATCCCCTGCATCCTGCTGGCAAACAAGGTGATTCAGCGCATTTTAGTTACTGCATGATGCGTTAAAAGACCGCGCAGGCTTAGAACTGTGATGAATGAGTATCCCCCCCACCTGATGTTTCTTAAAGAGCTGCATGAGAAAAAGCTTTCAAATTAAAGCAAGTGATTCACAGGAGATTGATTTAATGAGCCACTTCCTGCTCTCGTTTATCAAGAGTTTGAACTTTAAGACCGAACTTTAAGACAATAAGAGAGCCCAGTAAAATAAATAAGTTCTTAACCAATCACTTAATCTGGGTGGCATAAACTTGGCCTCTGGTAATAAAGTAAAAAATCTTGGTGTTATTTTTGACCAAGACATGTCATTTAAATCCCATATTAAATAGGTTTCCAGAGTTTCCTTTTTTCACCTCAGGAATATCACCAAAATTAGAAACATTCTGTCCAGGAGTGATGCTGAAAAACTAGTCCATGCATTTGTTACTTCAAGGCTGGACTATTGTAATTCTTTACTATCAGGAAGTCCACAAAATGCAGTTCAAAGCCTTCAGGTGATCCAAAATGCTGCAGCAAGAGTTCTGATGAAAATCAACAAGAGGGACCATATTTCTCCAATTTTAGCTTCCCTTCATTGGCTTCCTGTTAAATCTAGAATAGAATTTAAAATTCTTCTTCTAACGTATAAAGCCCTTAATAATCAAGCTCCATCATATATCAGAGCTCTGATTACCCCGTATGTTCCTAACAGAGCACTTCGCTCTCAGACTGCAGGTCTGCTGGTGGTTCCTAGAGTCTCTAAAAGTAGAATGGGAGGCAGATCCTTTAGCTATCAGGCTCCTCTCCTGTGGAACCAACTCCCAGTTTTGGTCCGTGAGGCAGACACCCCGTCTACTTTTAAGACTAATCTTAAAACTTTCCTTTTTGACAAAGCTTCTAGTCAGAGTGGCTCATGTTACCCTGAGCTATCTCTGTAGTTATGCTGCTATAGGCTTAGGCTGCTGGAGGACACCAGGGTCTAATTTCTTACTCTATAGAGTTCTACTGTTCTTCAATTATGCATTATGTGTTGTCATTTCTGCTTTAACTTTCTGTTCTCTCTCTTTTCTCTTCATAGTAGGTACACCTGGTCTGGCGTTCTGTTAACTGTGACATCATCCAGAGAAGACGGCTCACCCGCTACTACCATCTAATGTAGAACAGATTACTGGATCAATGTGTGCTTCTGTGCTTTTTTGTTTCTCTTGTTGTGTCTCTGTTCTGTCTTCTGTAACCCCCAGTCGGTCGAGGCAGATGACCTCATACTGAGCCCGGTTCTGCCGGAGGTTTTCCTTCCCAATAATGGGGAGTTTTTCTTCCCACTGTCGTTTCATGCTTGCTCAGTATGAGGGATTGCTGCAGAGCCATGGACAATGCAGATGACTCTTCCTGTGGCTCTACGGTTCCCCAGGAGTGAATGCTGCTTGTCGGGACTTTGATGCAATCAACTGGTTCCCTTATATAGGACATTTTTGACCAATCTGTATAATCTGACCCAATCTGTATAATATGATTGAACTTGACTTTGTAAAGTGCCTTGAGATGACATGTTTCATGATTTGGCGCTATATAAATAAAATTGAATTGAATAATGATGATGATGGAGGCAGAATCATGTGGAATCAGCACCACATTTATTTGTGGGCAGCAGCATTCAGCCTAATAGCCTCACGAACAACAACCAACTCCACTTCCTTCAAAAACACAATCACATCCTTAAATATGTTTAAAGCTCTTTAAGGGCTAAACCATTCTGCAGCAGACAATTTACTGCTTGCACCTATAACATATAGTATTATTAAACAACATATACATATACACATGCCCACCTATTTTTATAAATATTCTATATTTTAGACATTCACTTAAAACCTTAAAATAAATGTGCAAACGTTCTTCCTGTTTTCCCGTGGTTTTTCCCGGAACCTATAAATGGTTTTCCACAGACATCCACCCCATTTCCTAATGAGGAGCAGCTGTGCAGAGCCTGAAACAAAAGGCTACATGCTAATTTTTGAAATATCCAATAAATATTCGATAAATAGTTAAAACTTCTTGTGTGCAAATGGTCATTGCTGTGCAAATCCATTCTCAAAGTGCTGTGCTGAATAAAGTACTAGTTAAAGTGCAAGTTTAAAATGCAAACGTACTTTTAAGGCAAGGCAAGGCAAGTTTATTTATTTAGCACATTTCAGTACAGAGACAACGAAAAGTGCTTTATATGATTAAAATATAGGAAAATAAAACAGAATAAAAGCAAGTTGGAATAAAATGTAGAAACAAAATAGAACATGGGAAAATAGAAACTAAAAGCAAATATTAAAAACAGTTGGACAACAAAGTTAAACTAATGGTATTTCAGTAAAACAGTTTAACTTGAACAGTCAAAGGCAATCCTGAACAAATGTGTTTTTAATCTTGATTTAAAGGAACTCAGGCCTTCTGCCCTTTTACAGTTTTCTGGAGCAATTTAAAGTGTAATAAAAATTACTTTTATAAAAACAGTCCCAGTAATGAAGACGTCTTCATTACAATGTGAAATTAATTTTAAAGCAGAACTAGTTTAACTGTGGACGATCTGCAGGCCGCCCAGCTCACAAAAACCCTTTCTTAGTGCTGTGCACCAATTCTGCACGGGACTAAGATGCGTCGGTCCAAAATGTTGCCTTTGCTCTCCTTAAGCCACTTCAAGAATGAATTTGCTGGTATGTTTGGAGTCTGTGGTGTCCCCTGAAGAATGACAGAAAATTTACGTTTTTAAAGAGAGAAAGGTTAATACTAGATATCTGAAGGACCATTACTGACTCTTCCAGGGTTAATTCTTTAAAAATGTTCATTCTGTATAAAAACTGAACTCTGTATTTTACTTTCTAAGTGACTAATCCTGTTTATCTTGTGTCTTCTGCTCCATCTACTCCCCTGCAGTGTGATCTTTCTCGTTGGGAGGTGTCAGCAGAAAGCATAGAGAAGTTCTGCAGAGCCAATGGCTTCGTCACATGGATGGAAACTTCTGTCAAAGACAACAAGAACATTGCAGAGGCTATGAGGTACCATGCCGTGTTTGTATGGTGCTACAAGGCAGCTACCAGCACTCATCTTACACCAATCTGATGGAATCTGCAAAACTCTGAGGGCAAATGCTAATACATGGCTGCTAAATAATTTAAGCATTCATCAAATGTAAAAAAAGTCTTCAATAGTTTCGATGTACTTGACATAAGCTACAATGACATGGTTTCTTAATAAATTATAATAAAATAGGCTGTCAATTATTTAATTTTTTTCAACGCTCATTTTATTTAGCAGCAATAGCAACAACTGGAGATGTTTTAAATTCAACTTGATCCGGTTCATTCATGCAGCACCAATTCACAAAAAAGTGATCTCAGATGTACTGTACAAGACAATCGGATCAAATCTACACGGATGCTATGGAGTCTGGGCAAGAATGGAGAAAATAGAGAAAATATAGAAAGAGAAAATAGAATATAGAAAAATATTAACTTCTCCTATCTAATTTTTTAAAGGCTGTGTCCATTGTGCTGTCCTCAAATTTCTAAATTTTTTTTCATTGATTTCTTTATTTCCCATATCTTTCCTCTCGTCATGCTTCATTAATATAAATAGCCATCTTTCATTTTTATTGCCAGCAATATGCTTTGCAATGAAATATCTTCTGCATTTAACTCGTCCCTTAGGGATGCAGAGAGCTGCTGCAGAGCAGTGCATTCTGGGGCTAAGCAGATTTCAGCTTCTCTACATACATTTAGAGACACACACAATCATTGTTCTGTAACTCTGTTGTGTTTCAGGAGGCTGGTGAAGGAGATTTTATCTATTCAGTCCGGTTGGAATCCGCTGGAACCCAAACGTGACGACCGTGTTGACCCAGAGCAGGAGTCAGAACTCAGCAACAGTGCAGGATCCGGCTGCTGCTGAGGCAACAACCGTTTTTATCGACTGATACAAGTTCATAGCAACTCCTTACGATGGAAGCAAGTAATTCAGAGTAGTTTAAGGTCAAGTTACAGGTTTTTCTAAGTGGCAGCACCACTTTGGTTTCATTTGGCTGGAATTATACAGTGTGCAAGCCACTGTAGTTCAAATAAATAAAATGCTAAATCTGCAGTTCATACATCACCTTTGTACCTGAAATACTGTTTAACTGTATTTGGAAGATGGCTGCATGGAGTTTGCATGTGTGGGTTCTCTGGCTTCCCCCTATGGTCCAAAAATTGTTCCTTTAGGTGTGAGTGTGTGCGTGGCTGTTTGTCCTGTGATTGACTGGAGACCCCCTAATGATATAATAATTCTTATAACACTGCTGGACATACAACCTGCATGCATAAGCGGCTATAGATAATGTGGATGGATGGATTGATTTGGAAGCTGCACGCTACAAATACAACAAAGGCATTCCAAACGTGTCCTTTTGTAATTCATAAAACCATTATAACTATATCACCAAAAACACTAGCCAAACAAAAAAACTTACTCATGAAGCAAAAGGCGTATTTCCAGTGGGGCTTTCTTAAAGTTTTAATTAGATTTTCTGTTACTGTATGACAAAAATGGCCTTTGCTAAATGAATATGAAAGCCTTGCAATCTAAAAAGCGTTTAATATTCAGCTACACAGCTCCTATTCCTAATTAGTTTTTGATTAATTTCTAATTAAATGAAAATGTAACTTTTTCAGCAACATTTGGAGCTGATCTAAAGAAATTCAAGAACAGAAACACGTTGAAATCTATCAACATGGAAAGGGTTACAAACTCATCTCTAAGGTGTCCAGCCTCCAGTGAACCACAATAAGAATCATTTATCTACATTATGATTATGATATGTATAATATGATTGATTTTGACTTTGTACAGTGCCTCGAGATGACATGTTTCATGAATTGGCACTAAATAAATATAATTGAATTGAATTGAATTGAATTGAATTGAATTGAATTGAATTGAATTGAATTATGGGAAAAACATTAAGGACTAAATCCAGAACATCTACCACTCCTCCAGGAGGTCACAAAACAAACCTGAGTAACATCTCTAACTCTGCAGACCTCTTCTGCCTCACTCAAGGTCAGAGGCCATAATTAACTTTAAGAAAAAGATACTTAAAAATGGCCTTGATGGGAGAGTTTCAAGGTGGAAGTCACTTTAGATGAAAGAGATCATAAAGGCCAGAAAAACGGCCATCAGCTGCCAACCGTAAGTTCAACTGCATCTGGGTTGTCCAACGAAGGGAAAATTGAGGATATGGAGCGGCCTAGTCAAAGTTTTAATTTTAATCTGATTAGGATGCTGTGACATGAGCTTAAACAAGCTGTTCATGGCAGAAAGCCCTCCAATGTGGCTGAATTAAACCAATTCTGCAAAGAACAGTTGGACAAAGCTGCTCCACATTGATCTACTTGGACGACCTTTTCCCCTTTTCTCCCTAAAAACAGATAATTAAAACATTTAAATGTGGCAAAAAAAAGCCTAAACAGAAGAAATCTGAAAGGTAGCAACTACCTTTTCTTACCACTGGACACTAAGCATGTTCCCTTATTTTTGACTCTGAATTCAGTCTTTTTACCTGAATCTGTACCTCTTCTGGTTCATCTACGTAAGTCTTTGTTCTCCATGATGTTTGGACTAAAGCTGCAGGCTAATGTTTGTTTTTGTGTTTTTTTGTTTTTATGAAACAGTCTTGGATAGTTGTTGGGGTTTTTTCCCCACCCAACCAGACCAGAGAAATATCCTCAGTCAAAGATTTTTATAGTGCTTGAAAAGAAGATGAGCAAAGATCAGAAACCAGAGGTAAGAAGCAGAATGATCAGAGGAAGGTTCTGTGACGGCTTCCTGTTGGAAAGGCCTGTGGGTGAGTGGATGGAGAGGAGGAGCGCTTCTCATCTAACGCACTGAGTCACTCAGACGCATGACGTCCTCGTGCTAAAACCAGGCCTGTGTGTGGAAGTGCCGAGCTCGCCAACAAGGCAAATGATGAGTAGGTGTTGCTGGGTGTTTGTGAGCGCTTATGACACAGGCACATGGATATGCATGTGCCTTAGGTAGGCATGACCTGTGATGCTGGAGGTTTTTATAGAGAGCGTCATCGTGCAAATTACTCAGAGGAAAGATTTTATCTATTTTATTAATTAAAACGGATCAAATTAGGACCTTTAGAAAACAGGGGTAAAACCTAAATCTCATATATTTATCAGTAATAGGTGCCAAAGATGGCTGAATTGGATTTCAGGCCCCCCTAAAATGGACCAAACCAGATTTAACTTTGCTCTTGCTTGAACGCCTCGTGGTTCTCCACACAGACATCAGTTTTATCTTCACAATCTAAGCAGACAGTAGGTAGATTATTTAATGTTTTCTTTGATCCACTGGTCACTTTCATTTCCACATCATCATATTTTTCCTTTTCAACTTTTGACTTGAGGAACACTTTATTTAACGAATTTCAACGGGAGTAAACTGCAGGCGTCCTTGAAAAGTAGCGGTTGCAGTTTTGAGTGGAATATGGAATACCTTAGATAAAAAAAAATCCACCCATCCCATCACATTCCATCCTACCCAATGCCTTTTAGAGAAAATACTCAATTCAGTTTATTTATATTTATTCAAAACATATATTTTAAGTGCAGCGATGGACATTTTATGCTGTTGCTTTCCAACCTATTTTTAGATAAAGACACAAACAGGGAATTCAAACCCAACACTTTATTTAACCAACTTTTTACCAAAACTGCAAGTTTAAAAAAAAAAGAAAAAACAATATGTGCTCTCTGAACTCTCTGAAGGGGGCGGAGCTTGGTGACAGAGCGTGCTGGTCTTGAGAAGGCCATGATCTCTTTTATCAGATCAAGAACTGATTGCTGTAGCGTTCTGTATGTTGGTGTCCCTCAACAGACCCCAGTTGGTCGTAAATGCTGACGAACCCAAACATCTGTTTCTCAGAAAACGTCATTTTACTTGACTACAATAAAACGGGAAATGTGGACTTACTAAAAAAGTGTCTTTTTGCTCTGTGCAGCACGGTATATGCATTCAATACCTGATCAGGGTTCCTTTTCCATTAATTGCTCCATCAGTGTGGGACGACATAGAGGTGGTTTAAGACTTATCCACCGTGGAAGCAGGTTTAATATATAGTCAGTTTCAAGGCCGCTTCATGAAGCTTCGTCTAGATGGAACCCCATGTGACCAAGAAGTTATTCGAACAGGGCTTTGTCTGGACGGGGCCTGAGTGCGGTGGGCAATGAAGCTCCGACCTCAGTTGCAGACCACATTTTGTGAATAATTCCCAGACTGTTGAACTTCACAATCCTCTGAAGGCTGTGCACATTTGTCCCTCCACTCAACTCTCTATTAATATGCTTGGATGCAGCACTCCTTGTAAAGCTGTGACTTTACTGTCTGTTGGAGTGCTTTCATGTCAGCAGTTTTTCACCTGAAAATGTAGGTCATGACAGTCACAGCATCACATTTCCCTTCACCCCCGAGGAGTTTAGCAGCAATATCCTCTGGAAACTACATACCTGATACAAATGAAGTACAGCTCCACAGCTATAAAGTGTAAATGCAACATTTTGGCATCTGTGTGAAGGTACGGCATTAAAGAACATTATTTCCAGTTGAAACACAATTGCAGATGTCACTGCGTCTGATTTATAGGTCATTAAACAAAGAAGACGTTATAACCTCGTGCAAAACACCATTAAAACCATTTTGAAAATACAGGAGAAGCCTCAGCGTTCATAGATCCACATCTTGACTGTAGCTGCAGAAAATCTGGATGGAATCAATTGAGGCATATTTGTTTCACGAAGGTTTAAATGGGCAGTGTGCCAGGCAGAGCTGTGATTTTGGCTCAATTTAGCCAAATGTGTTTTTCACCTCATAAAAGGAAATCTGGTCAAATAAAAGAGCTGTTTTTCATTGTAGGACTCCTTCTGCAACCCCGCCTCTCATCCATGAACCGCTGATGAGCACCATTCCCTCCACAGCCCTGCACAGACAGGCAGGTGTAGAAAATGGATCAAATGATGGACTCCTGCATAAATCAGAGCCTTTGCTCACAAAATTTGCGCTGTATATCATCAACTGTGCCCAGATCAGTTCATAAAGCGAACCGTGTGTAAAGCATGCCGATTTTTAAAGTAACTACAACTTTTATATCCCCTGTTAGCACCAAACATCACCTGACAACGTCAGAAAAAGACGTGCGATAGGAAAGGTGTGACTGTCTGGTTGCCAAGGATAGAGCCGTCAGGTATCCTCATGGCTGTATTATGATGAATGCCAAGATGACCCGTTTCATTGGTAAAATACTAATAAATAAAAGTCATACAGCTAACTGTACACTGTTACATTACAATGTTTAATGTGGTTTCTTGTTCAGCCACTACATGGCAACAGAACACATGACTTGCACATACTGTACAGTACTTTTGTACTTTTGTAAGATCAGATATGCGTTGTACGTATCGGTCTACCGTGCAACCGTGTGTGACGAAATCACGTCTCACCGGAGCCTGTAGAGATAAACTGGTGTGTCCAAAATGTGAGAAAAAGACTCTTACTGTGTGGGAGCGCCTGGGACCATTTTCAAAGTGACTAAAGTTGCCCCCATGTGGAGGAGCTTCTAGTTGGAAGTGGCTGCTGAAGGTCACAACGATATTCAGCCTGCTGATTGGACAAGACTTAGAACGGCGAAATAAACTCCTTAGGGAGGGCGGTGCGCTATCATCCACTACGGTCCTGCCCAGTGTGCGAAATACCTGTCAATGTTTGGGGGGGGTCCTCATCTCCCAATTGTTGCGCAATACCGATCTAAATTTTCTCAATATGCAGTAGGCCTATAACATTATAATGTCAAAACCAAAGTCCGCTTTAATGTCAATTCTTCACATTTACCAGACATACAAGGATTCGAGAGGATGTTTCTCATTCACCAACAGTGAAACAGATAAAGTGCACAGGCACAACAGATAAGATCAGTCCCTAATACTAAAATTTAAACATTTTTAGTATTAATTGTTGTCAACGTTACGTCTTTCTTCTGTTTTGCGCGCGCACATGGCTAATTTGCATACGCAAACAGGATTGGCTGGTTCCACTTGGCAAAAAACAGAACATATTTGTGAAAAAAAAAATGTAATTGAATACTGGACATGTTGAGCTTAAAAACATTTTAGTGACCATTAGTGACAAAAAATATTTGATTTTAAATTTTTTGACACAATTTAGGACCCCCTTTAAATTTTGCTTTTGAGGCTTTCAGGGGGTCTCATGGGTTAATCGGGGGGGTCGAGCCCCCCCGGACCCCCCCGGACCCCCCCATATTTCGCACTCTGGTCCCGCCGCCCCCCTGTCCTGAAGCCTGTTTCTGGAAGAGTTCGCCACGTACGATACACCTTTAAATGGCATCTTCTGTGTTTAGAATGCGGTAAATGGCGAATGTATTTGTGAAAAAACTATTTTAGCGACTTGTTTTAGAAATGTTAAAGCCTCCTCCATATAGGTATTGTTGGGGGAAAAGGTATGAGCTACTTTTAGAGAAGACGAAAAATGTGCATCGCCCTCCAGGACCGGTACCGGGCAGCTAGGGCTTAAAAAAACATCCGTTTTTATTAGTCTGATGTAACATGCTCATTTTCTGACGCCGATGGGAACCTAGAAACCAACTGTAAAATGGTGCCTTTTGGTGCATTTTCTCAGCACAGCCGATCTGGCAGCTGCCACCTCACACTAACGAAGCATCCAACCTGTGTTGCAACCTGAAATTCAGGGCTCCGACCCGCTGTTATCCGTAGACGAGCTATGAAGCACCTCGCCGTGTCGCTCTCGTGTTCCTTGAGTTTTTTGTGAAGGAGAATCGTGTCCTTTTGTTGCCTCTAACTGGCATTAATATGAGGATTCAGGTCACTGAAGGGCCTCCCAGCAGGACCCTGCAACAAGATCCAAAAATAATCATCAATTATTTGTTGTTGTTCAGATTACTATATAAAGACCTCAGTAAAAAACACAGAATAAACACACATCTAGTAGTTTAAGTGCTTATTGAAGAGAATTAATTTTGCATGTTTAAAGGTCATAGTTCAAAGGTCTTTCAAAAAGAGTTGTGCAGTATCATTTTGCTGAAAAATAAGTATATAGTATAGAATTAAATGTTTTATAAATTTTGAAGAGTCCAAAATATAAAGATATTTACTTCTGGTTACAATGCCAAAGACGCCAAAGGATCCAGCACCAATAGGGATAGTAGGGTAAAGTGACATGAGGCGGAGTTCTGGCGTTGCCAGATCTGTTATTGGCTTCTTCTCTGCGTTACATTTCTCAGATTCAAGCGGAACAAAAGGGTGAACATTGGTCAGCCTTTTTCTACGCTCTATCAGGAGGAGTGAATGCTGCTTGGAGAGACTTGATGCAACCTGCTGGGTTTCCTTAGAGAGGAAACTTTCTCACCAGCCTGGAGGATTGGATTAGAATTGACTTTGTAAAGAAATGACATGTGTTGAGAATTTGAGCTACATAAATAAAACTGAATTTTAATGTAATTGAATCCATTTATGTTATAATTTTTTTATAGTTATTATGTCATTATTACCTCCAACGACCAGAACGAGGTTTTCAGTCATTGGGGGCTGGAGAAGCTCTGCTCAGCTGTCACATTCTTCATGGTCACAATCACTGATACACAAACTGGCAGAATAATAATAAACAGGGATATATCTGAATTGTCATCTCTAATATTTTCTTACTCAGACATAAAAAAAAGTTTTTCTCTTTTTTTTTTTTGCAGAATTTCTTCACCCCAAACGACTTTTTTTCTTTCTTTTTAAATAACTATTTATATTGTCTCAAAGAAAAAGGACTAGCTATACAAGTGCAAGCCATTTACCTTTGCTCCAAGACGGTAAACAGATCCCGGGGTCAACCCACATTGAACTAAAAGAATCTTATTTTATTTTAACTTCATTTTTCATTTGTGTTATTTTAGCAGGTTTAAGGTTTAAAATGTTGATGGAGTTTTAGATTTACTATAGCTTACTTACACTACCTGTTACATGTTGTTGTATTTTAGGGAGACTTTAAAACAGCATTTGGCAAATTCTGGAACATTTGCTTTACTTGTTGATTAATATCCCATTTCTCTGTCAAATAAATAAGAGAACTAAGATTCAGAATGGCAACTGTTTAAAAAATCTGAATAAATATGTTGATACATACTATTTCTATAGCAGTATTTTTTGTTTAATGCATAAGAACAGTATGGGTGGAAATTTTTAACAGGCATGTTGGCATTTTAACAGGTAACCAGGCATGCATGTTTTTGAGCTGTGAGGGGAAGTCAGAGTGAACATGGAAAAAAACCAACTCATACATGCAGAAAAACATCGGCTGAAATTTGAAGCCAAGACCTTTTTGGCCTAAAGCGACGGTGCTATCCTCAGCTCATATTTCAAATACCATTTTTCACATATACGAGTTTCTTACTTAGACTTCAGCCTAACCTTACAGGTAGCCATACTGATTCAGTCACTTGTTAGAAAAACATTTTGACTTTATTTTTTTTTAAGTTTTAAAAATGGATACTTAAAAAAATCCAGTCATTGGAATCAGTAATAAAAAAAAACATGCGAAGAATAAAGAAGCTTTAAATGCACTTTGCTTTACTGTACACAGAATGAATGATGACGCTGGGATCTTACACCAGCCCACCTATTTTCTCCACGTCGCTGCTTCGTCACCACGGACCCCACCCACCTGATCGTGTCGGCAGCCTCGCTCACTGACTGCCTTTTTCAGTGTCTTTTTCTCACCACGCTTAGGAAACGTCCCAGAAATGGAAGAACCGGCTCCATCTGCGTAACGACAGCTGTCACCATTTCAGTCCAACTCAAGGTTTTACACAGCGGATCATCGTTCCTCGCTGTATTTGTGACGTGTTTTATAAATGATCCAGATATTTTAATAATCAGTCACATTTAATATTGGTCCATTTGTTTTATGTTGAATGAATTTCATAAGTCAGATAGACCCCAACAGAATGGGGGCTTTTTTAGAAGTAGGCTAACAGATCAAATGAAAAAAATGTGTTTTAGAAAATATGTAATATGCAGATTGAGGTCTACTGGCCTCAGTCTGCTTTTTAATATCTAGACCCCTTACAACAAAACTAGGACTGGTAAAGTTTTGTTCACCTTATAATTTCACTCTCCGTTCATTTTCTGTGAGAACACCCCTTTTTTACCCCTTCTGTCTTCTAACAGCCAAAAGCTTTAAACTCATCTGGATTTTATGCAATAGACCAACACAAAGTAGTGCAATAATGTGAAGTGGAAGGACAATTTAAAAATGTTTTTTAACCTTTTTACCAATAAAGATCTGAAAAAAGTTTGTGCATGTCTATTCACGCAGCCTGAAATATTCCTTTACAGAACCCTGCTTTGCTGCAGCTGCAGGCCTTTTGGCCCCAGGTCTAACAGCTCTCCACGTGTAAAGATTGTTTTGACCGCTGTAGAATGCCTCCAGCTCAGTTAGACTGGATGGAGATCGTATCTTAGCAGCAATGTTCAAGTGTTTCCACACTTTTCCCATTTAGATGCATGTCTGGACTTTGACTGGGCCAGTCTCACACACGATCACGCTTTTTATCTGAAGTAATCCATTGTAACTCTGGCTGTTCTGTTCGGGGTCATTGTCCTGCTGGAAGGTGAACCTGTGCCCCAGTCCCAGTATTGCCTGAAATTAGGATGCTCTGGCACCCACACACACACACACACACACACACAGAATGGTGCTGCAGCCACCATTTTCAGTCACCTTCGGGAGCTTTCAGCAAAGTGCAAGCAGGACTTTGTACGGCTTTCTTCTTGCCACTCTTCTATAAAGCCCTGATTTGATAAGCACACGATTCATAGCTATCCTGTTGACATTTTCTGCCGCCTGAGCTGTGAATCTCCACAGCTTCTTCGGAGTGACCATGCGCCTCTAGGGTTATTAAAGCTCAGGATGCTGTTTTATGAACTTACACTGCTGAACTTCTTCAGCACTCTGTCCCTGAGCTGTCTAACATGTTCCCTGGGCTTCTAGTGCTCTTTGTGAACTTCTGTCTTCTATAAACCTTCAAGGCCATGGCAGAGCAGCTGCACAGGATGACTTCTGGAAGTGTTGGTTGAAGTAGACTGTATTTGGAATAGGTCTGAATACAGATACAGATCATACCTTTGAAATTTCTATTCGTAGAAACATATGAAACACATGTATTGTTTTTCTTTTTGCTTCACAACGTCCTGTCGGTCTATCACATAAAAACAAAGTTTCAATGTTTCATTATGCTATCAAAAAAAAAAGCATCTATGGTTCATTTCTAGTAGTCTCTCTCTCAGAGAAAGTCTTTGCTCACTGAGGGATGTAGTCGTTTTGCATCGGCTAAAAGGAGTATATAATTGAATTACACACATTTTAATTGTTTCGTGGAGAAACTGTAATGGTGTTTCTTTAATGGTTATTAACTACAAGTATCACTTCAAACAAAGTAACCTGTTAAATTTTAATTGAATCTCTCAATTCAAGGACTTTCACCAATAAACTTTTTTCCGGAGTGTTTAAACAGCTGGAATTGATTTGAAAAGTAGGATCAAGAAAAGTAGTTGAGTGTGACGCTGCAGGAAAACAGAAGTGATTAAGTGCTGCTGAGGAACTTAATGACGCGCCTGAGAAAAGTAGCCAACGCATCTGTACTACACAAACGCAGATCAAGGGTTATTAGGCAAAAGGAATCTTGACCTATGATGCCACAGCAGTTGGAAGGAGATAATGGATGCATCCGTATGTGAGGGAAGTCCAGCAGATGAGCTCTCTGGGCCGCAGCGCTGACATCAGTGCTCCACATGGCCTTGAGACAAGACGTCAGCGCGGCAGCAGCACCTTCACAGCCGCTCAGGGTGGGAGGGTGTTCTCCGTCTTTAACCAATGAGCCACCAGAGCAAACACAACAAAATCAGGCAACTGCATCATAGTTTACGTGAGGGACATTCACAGATACACTATGTTTTTGATTTAAAAAGAGGGGAATTATCTGGAGATTCTTGAAAATGAAAGTGGGAATAAAGTTAAGACCTGCATTTGTTATGTTGTTTTTTTACTGACCCGCTTATTTTGTGTGTGTTTTATTCTTCTGTGGTGCTGGTTGTCATTTATTATCTCTTTTCCTGTGACATTACCGTGGAGGTCTAAGTAATTTTCTGCATCATAATTTGATCAATATTTACGCATCTTGACGGAAATGAGACGTTAGATGACACAGTATCTGATGGCAGTGGCGTAAGCAGGGACTGTTTGTTTCAGCGCTCATCTCCAGCCTGATCCGTCACCATCTGCTGACTGTCAGATTGTAGAAACAAAGGGGCAAAAGGACTGGATCTGGTCCATTAGACAGAAATAAACCATGTCCAGGCTGCGCTATGTTGTCTGTGTGCTGGCTATTGTTAAAAGAGCCTTATTAGGCTCTTATGACAATGTGCTATAAAATAAAGAACATGTGAAAAATGTGTTTACCAAAATATTTAATGCATCTCTTCTCAGATTTTATTTTCTTAGATTTCTATTTATTATTATTTTCTGAAAGGTAATTTTGGGCCATATTCCATTTATTGATAATAGGTGGCCTATATAATAAGGCTTTTTTTACAAGACTCTGGAGAAAAAACGGAAAAGATGGTACGGAATTGAAGAATTCATTGACAGTATCCATAAACATCTAGGCAAGTTTCTGTTTGTGTTATTGTAAAACAAATCATTTCAGAACATAACTCATTTTCTTATGACACTCAGGAAGGTTTCTGAGATATTATTCATATTTGTATATAAATAAAAGCGTTAGATGTTTTTCTAATTCAGTGAACATATCTGACATCTACTTTTTACGAAGGTGTTATAATATACAGAGCTGAAAAAAGTTGAAAGCCGATGTTTGCAGACACTGTAACCAAACACACGTGACCTTTTTTTCACCTCACTGTCTAACATTGAATCAGACTAAACTTTTCCTGTTTGGGTCGGTCAGGGTTCCCAAAAGAATTTATATTTGCTTAATGCCCAAATAATAGCAGTAATAGTTTTTACATTATTTATATTATTCATTAGTATAACTTTCTTTATTCATCCTGACAGAACTGGTGTAACAGTCTCAACTTTGCAGGCCACTTTCCTTAGACGCACCTTTCACAAAATTTCTTGGGGACTGAGATCATGGCTTTGCAAAGGCCACTCCAAAACAGTGCCGTTGTTCTTAACTGGCTTTGTAACGTATTTGCCTGTACGCCAGGGTCTTTGTCCATTTGTTAGACTCAGTTGTAACCAATCTGTTATGATGTCATCTGCTTTGGGAAGTGCACCATTCCCTCCTGCAGTAAAAAAAACCCTATAATTTGATGCTGCCAGTACCGTACTTTGCAGTTATGATGGTGTTCTTGGACTAGCAGCCTTCTCTCAAATGTAAGAAAAGTCGTTATGGCAGATATTTTAATTTTAGTCCCATTAGAGTCTTGGTTCCTGTGTTAAATTCCAGACTATGATCTGTATTTCAGTGTTGTTTTTGGAGTAATGGCGTCATCCTCTCTAAGTGGCCTTTCAGCCCATGTTCACTATTAGAATAACAGCATCTCCACAGTTATTGTTATTGTTTAGTTTTTGTTAGCACAGTAATACAAATTTTTTACATACAAAGAAGATGCTTTAAATGCAGTTTTATTGTCACATAACTGATCTATAATAACACTACTACTATAGTTTTTTTTATTGTTAGTGGTAGAGTAGTAGTTGGTGCAGTAATAGTGTTATCATTAACTACCTTTTATCATAATTGCGCCTAATTTTGGTTATTTAGAGTAGTTACCCTTTTGTATTTGTACATAATTACCTTATTTATTGTTATCAGCAGTCATATTGTATTTTTGTTTTTATTGTAAATCTTATTATGGTTTTGATCAATGTTTTGCACAGTTTGTTTCTCTACAACACAAAAAAACACATCAATACAGAATACAGAACGTGTAAATATTTTGATTTCTTATCAGTATTCGCATTTGGGACTATACCTGGCACTCTGAGCACTAAAAAAACGTGTTGATCCAAATTAAAATTTGCTAAATAGATACAGTAGAACGTACCATTTGACTACGACTGATTGATGCAACAGTTATTGAGATTCCATATTGCATTTATGAGTCAATGCATATCTAAATCATCTATTTTATAAGGGGTGTTCTTACAGGAATCCTTATGATATTAATTTTAGAACAAATTACTTTTTAGATTTAAACGTCTTCTCTGGAATAAGGGGCATTTATCAAATTTTTAACCTTAATCTTCAATAATCTCCCAGAGAAAGTCAATATGTTTTCTTTCAGTGTAAACATATAATGCATTACGTTATAGTTACAATAACGGGACTACCTGTTTTGTTTTTATTTTATTTATTTATTAGCCACCAAGGTTACCGACTACCGGAGACAGCCACCCGGCAAATACAGCGTGAGAGAGAACTTCCGCATTCCCATGCTTCTTAAACGTGACCGGCACGACACACGTGACGACATATCGACCAGTGGCGTCGTCTCTCTGAAAAACACGTCCGAGTTCACGTTTGATTGGGCTCGTGTTGCATTTAATACCGTTAGAATTAATAGATGTTTAAACGGAATCGCAGACATCAGAACCAGTTTTGATCGCTAAGTTGCTTCATACAACAACAATTTTTAGTTCAGTCCCACTTATTAAAGACATTTAAGCACAATATACAAAAAAAGGTAAAAATAAAATAAATTAAATTGAAATATTTTATTCTTGTAAAGCAAAAGACCGAGTCTGCCATCCCTTAAGTTATCTTAACAAACAAAATCACACCGTCTGACGAACAAGCAAAAACATTTTATTATACCAGTAGTATTCATATTGTTTCTTCACAAAAATCCCCGCTTCAACCCACAACGTCATGCAACATTTTGCAAAATTGCTTGATATTTAAAAATGAATTTTGTTCAAAATGTAAACATTCAGTTGTGGACAAATAAGAGTTTAAAATGTGTTATTTTCTTATTTTCAACGGTTCATAAACTAAAAGCTGGTCGCGGGGTGGGGACGCCTCTCCTGTAAAAACCCACGGACCATGAATGCACCGTGAAGCCGGTATAAAATTGAGCCGAACATGCGCAGTGGCGTCAACCGTTATGAAACACAGTGGACAAGTGGAGCACAGACAGTACACGGTGGGCTTCTCAGGCGACGGCTGTTAACCTGCACGCTGAAGAAATGCTTCTTTCTCTGGGCTTGACATAAATATCACCCCCGGGGAGCCAGCACAAGGTAAGGCGAGGAGGAATTCGTGCTTTGTGTGTTTTAGTCGACGCTAAAAAGCAGCTGGATAGAAACAGGTTACATAAGCTCCGCTCCGGTGACCCCGTTTTGGCCGACTTAATGCGGTTTCCTAGCAGACAAGTAAACTAAACTTCCTCCTGCTTAAATTGACATCTGTTTTCAAGGTTATTGGTGTCAACACGGGGGATTGAGCTATTATCTATGTTTAGTTTAATAATAATTGTAATTTTCGAGTTGATATAAGGTATATTGCAAGATTTCAGGCCCCATTCAGAACAGTCGATGTGACCTAATTTCTATTCCTCGGAGTCGGAGTCGCTGACCTGTTAGTGTTGGAAGGAAGCGCCTGTTTTTATGATCAAAACGCAGCTTTTTAACTTTTTTTATATAGTTTGTAAGAAAGTAATTACCCTTAGCAACAATTATTATCAAAAATTATCGCAAACTATTTTAAGAGGATGTGTTTTCTAGGCGTCATTTTGGTCAAACCTGTAATAATAATCCACGAAGTTCTGTTACAGTATTAACATTTTAATAAAGCTTGAGATGGATGATAAAGTGAAATTTGAAACAGTCAAATAAGTTTTTAAAAATAAAGGTTTTCTGATTATGAATGAATGGATTTTCACTTATTAAATGCAAATTCTTCTTATTCAGCCTTGTGTTATTCTCATTTTGAGTTATATAGTTTGTTTTAATACTTTTAAAATAAAGTATTAGTAGTTTTTAAAGTGTCTGATAAATAAAGTTGATTAGGTATTCTAAATTGTAGCAGAATTGATTTAATTTAATATTTCTGACTTGAATCTGCATTAAATTGAAGTGTATTAAAGTCAAATGGGTTGAACAGAATGAATTTACACATACTTTGATTTGAATCTAACTGTATTACATTGGAATGAATATGATGTATTTATATCTAAAATCATAGTAAAACGTTTGAATTATTATTTGATTATTTGATGGATTGATTTGGATTAATTAGGGTTGAAAAACTGGATTGAACTTGAAATTGGACTGGATTAACCTAATCGTATTAAATGGATCAATGAACTTTAATTGAAGGTTTTCTGATTGTAAATAAATGAAACTGTCTGAAATAAATCTATGTGGATGAATTTGGGGTGATTAATTAAGATTTCAGTCTGTATGTTGCTAAACTGTGTAAGAATATTTTTGAATGACTCAAATTTGTTTTGACTCACTAAAAGGATATGAATGAAATCTGACTGTGTGAGAATGAACTGTGTGTAATTTGTTGGATGAATTGGATTCTGTAGCCATTAGACAGAGTTTTATTGAATTGGACTAAGCTGGATTGGTAAATTAATGTAGTAATTAATGTAATCTTAGTGTTTTTATATTGAATCTGATGGATTTAGAGTGAATGAGTTAAGTTGAAAACATATCTGATTGTTTTAAATTAAAATCAAGTGAATTTAATTTAATTTGAGTCCAATCTCTACCTGTTTTTACTTTAAAGTGCGTTGTCATTACTTTGTGTTGAAGTGATGCAGTATAAATTAATTTAATTAATCACGGTTGCTCCAGAATCAGTATGTTTGCGTAGTAAACGACTTTTTAACACAGGAAAAACGACGACGTCTGTGTGAAAGAGCTGCGTTTGTGTGTGTGAAGTATAAATGAAGAGTAGAACGGCCGGGCTCGTCGGGAGCCAGCGTCCTGTAATGCCGTTTTAATATTATTTTATCTTCTCAGCCTTTCATGAGTAATCCCAGTCCGTCTGTTAACTGCTTGGCAGCGGGTGTAGAAAGCTCCTGAGGTGGAGCACACCTCCGCGGCAGCGTCATGAACCCTGCTGCGAGCTGAAGGAGGTTGCTGCTGTGTCCCGTATTCTGCCCGCGGGGTCGTTGATGGCTTTTTTAATGACAAACCTTTAAACAAGATGTTTTTTTTTTTTTTTTTACCTTTTATCTCAAAATGAATAAAATAAAGTGGAAACCCATTTTCAGTGTCTGGCAATAGGGCTGGACGATAATTCGATAACAATATGTAGCGATCGATAGAAAAAAGGTGAATAAAAAGTTAAATAGAATAACAATTTTCCTTCCTTTTGCATTCTAGCCTGTCATTATAGGTTAATATTCCAGTCGTTACATCCTCCCAACCAATCACAACGCAGACCAAGGAACCAAGCTCCGCCCCTTTAAAGAGTTCAGATAGCTTTCTTTTTAAAAATCTTGCAGTTTTGCTAAAAAGTTGTTTGAATAACGGTTTGAATATGAATTCAGTGTTTGTGTGTTCTGTATCTAAAATAGATAATAAAGCAACAGCATAAAATATGTTATGAATTTGTTGATAATTATCGATATCGATCAATATGATTTCTATATTAGTGATATGCTTTTTTCCTATATCGTCCAGCCCTATCTGGCAGGAAGTAATGTGGTACCGTGTCTTAGTTGCCGCGTACTGTGGGATTTAGACCGACTGGTAACTCCATTGAGAAACCCGGCCGGCAGGAGAACCTGCAGGACGAGCCAAGCAGCAGCTTGGCTTCCGATGGATGAGCCGTTTCTAATTAGCACGTCTGCCATCGACGTTCTGTTCGACTTCCTCCGCCTTCAGCTGTTCAGTTCAACGGCCGGCTTCCAGCCCGCGGTCTCCCGCCGTCTGTGGGCTTTGAATATTTTTGGTCAGACGGGGGAAAATACCAGCTTTGGTTCTGACGGGCTTTTCTGTAGCGATGCCTCCAGAAAGGCGGGAGCGATCTGTTTGTGTTCCTGTGTGCCAGCCAAGGATCAGGAGATGAGCTCATGAATGGCTTTCCTGAGGCTGGCTTCCTCCTCCGACAAAAAAGGCTTCACTTGGCAACTTTTAGGAGAAGCTTTTAGATCTGCAGCAAAAGTTAGGCTTCTCTTTTTTTAGTATCTTATTTTTTAAGCTTTGACCTTTACTTCTCTGGGCAAACCGTTTCCCAGACGTCCCAGACCACCGGAAGGAGAGTTGGTCAGAGAAGGAGCTCTGCCCCAGTCCATCCTCACGGTTCCTGCACAATCTCAGCCTGTCCTTAACGGTTTCTGGTGACTTCTTGTCCAAAAGCCCAAAAGTTTTCACCAAAATGTAATTTCAAATGAGCCTTCTGGCAGCGTGGAGCAAGCTCTGCACTGGTGGCTGCTGTAGCGGTTCAGGAAACGGCTCGTCCTGCTGCACCATTCCCTGCAGCCGGTTCCTGCGTCTGAGGCAGTTTTGATGCTAAATGGGGGGGATTTATATATGTTTTATGTTAGGTAAGCAGAACTGGGGCAGGTCTAAGTTGTGTTCTCACTCTCCAGGAACATCTAATGACATCATGACTGTGGGTGCATCCCTTAGTGTCACCTGTTGAACTACCTGCTGGATACTTTGAAGGCCAATGATAAAACGATGTCTCTGTCTCAGCTCATCTGTTTCGTCTCAGGTTTGCTCCTTCTGGGCACAGACGCTTGACAGTTTTCGTTCCTCCTCTCCAGAACAAGATGGCCCCAAATTCCATCCACTGGTTCCGTAAGGGACTGCGTCTCCACGACAACCCCGCACTACGGGAGGCGGTCCGGGGCGCCGGCACCGTGCGCTGCGTTTACTTCCTGGACCCGTGGTTTGCAGGCTCCTCTAATGTCGGAGTCAACAGGTGGAGGTAAGAACCCAGTTTGAGCATCGTGTACCTCGGGCTCCAAACACTCGCTCAGTGGCTTCTCACTCTCTCATAAAGTGAACTGCGGGAAAGTTAAACATGTTTTGCTCATTTGTAATGTTTTTTGCAAGGAAAATGGCCGTCATGGGTGCCTTTAGATGTGTTTAATGCAGGGATCTGCAACCTATTGGAAAGTGAAAAGGGTTTTATAAACATGCTAAATAAAACCTTTTATTTTGAAAGCAACGGGAATGAAACAAAAAAAAATATTTTTATATTTTCAGGTTGCAAAACAAAATAGAACTTTTACAAAGGGGGAAAAAAAATTAATTTTGTAAAATGATACCTGGCGAGTGAGCACTTTCTATAAATGTGGAAATGTAGAAAGATGCACATCCAATCAAAAAATGTGAAGCACATAGTTTCAAATAAAAAAAAGCATAAAATTACTTTTAAAAGTATAAGCGCTGTGTTTTGGGAAAATATCCATTAAAAATGGTCAAACTGTTGGAACTACGACCTGTTCAGGCCCGCAGAACGGTGGCTGTGTGTTGGAGGGGTATGGATGCTAAAGATGGGCAAAAGGACTTATAATGATAAATAGCATGCTGTTGGAAAAATTAGACGCAACAGCTTATTGAAACTATTAAAAACTAAAAAAGAATTTTAAGTCCCACATGGACCATCCCTTTCATCTTAAAAATTAGAAATTGGAACAAATATATTTTTCGGATTATAAATTGTTCCAGAATATAAATCGTATGAGTCAAAAAATGCATCATAAAGAGGAAAAAACATACATAAGTCACACTGGACTATACACATTTATTCAGACATTTATTTCACACAATCCAAGACTAAAAACTGACATTTAATCTGGTAAATCAACTTATTAAATTACACAGCTGCATACAGAACTGGCAGAATAACATGGAACATACCTGGGAGGATGAATGGGGTAAATTAGCAACTCCTACCCAGCAAAGTTTTATCCAGCACATTTCAGCATATCGTTACACTGAAAGTTGTCAAAATTACGCTGAAATTAGACCATTTAATTAGACCACTGAAATTAGAACCTTAAAGTGGTATCTGCTCTGATCGGGCGCGTTGCATGTGGAAACGAGGACTGTAAATCCTGCAGCAGATTTCAGCTGGGAACCAGAACCAGGAGGCTGCAGTTCTCCGTCTGGCAGCATGATGTCAGCATTTCTCTGATTTACAAGCTTCGTCTGACTGTTAGGGATCAGAAATGGAGAGTTGGGGAGAAATCGGTGAAACACGGCAAACACAAGAGTTAAATTAATTGCTGGAATTAATATTTTTATTTTTTACTTGTTTTTCCACTAGTCAGTGCTTTAATTTTTTTCTTTTAAGTGCCACAGAGAAACTAAACATGTTTGTAGAAAACAATTGTTCGAGTTTTTGTGATGTTTCGGCATAAAATAACTAAAAACGCAAGTCGGATATCACAGGCTGTGAGCTGGAGGAGCCGTTCAGCTTCAAGGTGCCTTTGGTTTAAATCTGCTTTCAGCTAATCCTCATTGTGGAGGTCAGCCTGCAGGTAGATGTAACGCTCAACCAGGCATGTTGGTTCACGTGAGTGTGCAGTCTGCAGGGGGGGGGGGCTCTCAGAGGTCACTGGCCTTTCTGGTTTGTGTCTCCATGTGTCTATTTTTAGCTGATTACAGCAGAAATCAATGATGTCTGCGGCCCAGTACAGTCCAGCTGATGAGGAGGTCTGATAATGATGGAGGGTCACCTGTGGTTCCTGTAGGAAACGTTAGACAATGAAACAAAGGGCAGATTCTGAAGCTTAATTTATAAAAAAAACTCTTATGGTTCACATGTAAATGCGGCTGACAAGCACCTTCATAACACTAAAGTTTTTATAGTTCATTTTTATTATTAATGACATTGTGGTGGCTGTTTTTGTTTTTTCTCAGTAAAATCTGCAGAAAGCGAATCTTTAACACGTGTTTTAAGACTCGCCGAGCAGCTTGAACTCTTACCTGCGCCGAGCTGTTCTGACACCTGTGAGCGGCAGAAACATCATCCAATTAGCTTTGGGGATTTTACTGTAAAGGCGACTTAAAATGCACATTTGTTTGTTTTCATGCAGACGCATTTAGGTTGAAGGTAGAATCGGGTTTTTTTATTGTATCTGACCAGTCTGTTTTCTGATTTACTGCTTGTGCAGGAGTTTGCTGTTTCAAATTTAAACGTCTTTTTTATTTTTTTATTTTTGTTTTTTTATCTTCCTTTTTTGGTAACAATCTGCAGAAACCAGAAGTCACTGAGCTGGAAGCTGCTTTTGTGACTGAAGAGCAAATGTTTTAGACCTTTATTTAATCAGGTAAAGCCTTGTTGAGATTAAAATCTCTTTTCACAGAGGGGCCTGGCAGTTTCCCTACAACCCAAACTAACATTTGTACGCCAAAGCTCATCAAACGTTAAATTAGTCTGACAATCTGATGCACGTAAGAGGAATCTGGCGAACAGATGGAGGCTTTACCCTTCATTACCTCTCTGGGGATATCTATTATTCTGAGGTGAAAACTAGTAAGTCCTCAGAGGTGTAAATAATACGCCGTTTTTCCACTAACAAAGAGAAACGTATGTGCAATCAGTGTAATATAGGTCACTGTGTCAGTGCATGGAGCGGTTATGTGATCGTGACCTACTTGTGGCGAGGCTCTTCCTGTGTGGCCAGTTACCCAACGGATACGCCACGCTGCAGCGCAGGTAAAAGCAGCGTGCAGCTCTGTGAGCTTCTCATAACCCTCGCTGACACAAAACAAAACACGTCGCCGTTTATTACCGCCAGAAATGCACAGGGTCCGCTGAGCACGCCGCCTGACGTCCCTGACGTCGTTGCATTCTCGTGTCAAAGAGCAGCAGGTCGTCCTGAATCCTGAGAGCTTCAGAGCTCCCAGATGTGAAGACGCGTTCGTGCCGCACACAGAGACAACGTGGATGTTTGCAGATGTTGGTCGTTCTGCAGTGGGCTGGATGTCCTTTGGGATAAATACCAGCTTATTAACACAGTTCAGACTCACAATCAAAGTTGTAACAAGCGTAGAAATGTAAAAAAAAAAAATCAGTTTTCAGCTTTGGCACAGAAACCAACGTTTCAACACTGTCTCTGTTAGGGGTGTCAAAAGTATCCCTACTCTGAAAAGTAACGATACTCAAACGCTGTATCTGGATACAATACTAACTTGGCATGGTATGGATGCTAAATATTTTAGCATATTAGGCAAACGAATGAGGGGAAACCCAAAGATCTCAAAAAGCCTGTGAGCAAACGGTGCTTTAACGTGTCGACAACAAAGCAGCTCAACAAACTTGGCTAAACATGTTTAAGGACCGACACGCTGGCCTTCATGATGAATTCCTACAGCTTAATGAATTAAAGTTCCTGTTAATAATTTAATATATTAAAATATTACTTGTGTTATTGCGACCGGTGTTCTGCATTACTGTTGTGTGATTGGCTGTGGCTAGCATGCTGCTAGGAATGTTATTTAGTATTAATTTGCAACAATTTAACTAGCATCTATGATTCTGTTGAGAAGGTGTGCTCCATGTTGAGACTGGAAAAGATTTTTTCATGTTAAGAAAATACTTTTTATGCCTTTTTAATTGTAATTTTTTTTATCCCTGTGGTATTGAATATTTTCCTGGGTATTGATATGGAGTTTGAAATTTTAGTATCGTGACAACCCTAATCTCTGTCTCCAAAGTTACAAGTGAACCTCCATGAATTCAGCCTAATTATAGTTTCAGTGTTAATCTATTTTTATAGTTATTGCCAAAAAACTAAAAATCTTGTTTTAATCATTTCTTATTTATTGTGAAACATGTCCCACAACTGGACGTTTCCCGACCCGCACTGGGCCCTGAACCCTTACTTTTGGTACCACAGAACATCTTTTTTCTACTTTTGCTAAATAAATAGCTTTTCATAGGCCATAAATATGCTTTAGATCTGAATCACATGCCAGGAAATGTTAATTGTCTTAAAAGTTTCAGGAAAATATTTTCCATCTTCCTGTCTTCAGGTAAACTGAGTTTATTTAAGCTGATTTATTTATTTATTCCACCATTGCTTCTGTTTGTTTAAATGTCTTTTAATATTAGACCTTAATATAAGACTGATCCAGATAGCAAAACTGCATTGTTATGAAACCTAAAACCAAAAACATGGGCTCTGGTTAGTTACTGACAGATTTATATAAAAAATTGAGTTTTTCTGCTCTTTAGTTCAACTCTACAGTTTTGTTTTTTTGTTTGTTTTTTTTTTTGTTTTTTTTGCCATTATTCAGTCAGCTTCAGAGAGAGGGCGAATAAAAATCTGACTATGCCCTTCTCAGGCTTCTTGTGCGTGTGTGTGCACAAGCAGGAATGAGGTTACTGGGCTGAGGGCTTGTTATGCTGAAGCTGAAGCTGTATGTGTCCGCTCCATCAGATGTAGGCCAGAGCTGTTGTATAAAGGCGGAAAGAAAACTGCACAATAAACCTTCAGAAAGGCATCTAAACAGGGAATCCTGCTTAGATGCTCCTGACTGTCTGGTTAACCTGTTGACATTACTATTGAAACCTGGTTGAACTAAGCATAAACTTAAACTAGAGACTCGAGTATTTCTTAGTCTCATCCATGGGGGGAAGAAAATTAGCACATTCATTAAAACCTCACTCCATTACTGATCCGTGGTCAGTTAGCAACTGCTACTTCCTGTTTCTTCATTACGCTGTGCATCGCCTGGTTAATGAGCTACAAACCAGTAAATGGAAACGCGTCGCATTCGCATTTTATTTTATTTTTTCCAACATTTTAAAAGTTCGCATGAGAACCTGATGGAAACACAGCTATTGTAACTTCCTGAGCTCCATGAGACCCTAACCCAATTACTTTCCTGTAAAGAGGAAGCTCAGCATTGCCAGTAATTTTCCTCTGGCTGGTTTTACTCTGTCCAAAGAGGCTCAGCTTGTGCAGCGCAGCAATCCTGCAACGCTGAAAGACAGAAGGCCATCAGAGGCATCATGAAGGTGCACGGTATAAATAAGATTTAGACTGTTTAAGTCTTTCTTTGATCAGCTGATGAACAGCCTATTTGAGTTTAAATGTGGTTTTCAAGGATTTTCCTCCTCTACTTTTTTGTTCTCTGCTCCTGTTTCAGCTTCTCCTTATCGTTCAGCTTATCGTTTCTGTTTTTTCCAGTTTTAGGTATTTATTTATTTCAGGAGTGCTTTGGAAAGAAAAATCTGAATTGTTCAAATTTCTGTCACGACACAGACTGATTGTTGAATCTCTAGACTTGACTGAGAGATTACTTTATGTTCCAAGTCTGCCACGTCCCCCAGGAGGGCACCACAAAGTATTATTGCTGGCCAATTTGATCTGTTTTCCAGGAAAAAAATAACATTTTTATGCAGATGACTGTTTCATTTCCCACTGCACCACATTGCAGGCTTCTTTGTCCAGCCTCTTCGTTTTTAAACTTTGTCTCAAAACACTGGGACTGGGATCATCGTTTCTGGATGCTATGAAAAGTGTCTGAGCTGTTCCCATAAATGTTTTTTGTCTGGTAGCGTGCTGCGTCTGGGTCATGAACAGGCAGGCACGTGCCTTTTATTGTGTGCAACACTTTGTCTCCCAGCTCTGTCCGTCTGCGTGAGGATTGGGAGCAAATGGAGCTTTGGCTGCGAGCAGAGGCTGCTCCGGTTCAGTGATTAGACCAGAAGTTAGACAGGAGGCAGCAGAAGTTAGCTGAGCTCCATGTGGCTACATCGTCTTCTCCGTATATAACCCTGCAGGATCAGGACAGGTCAGTCTAGGCTGCAGAGGCGAAGCATTTAACCTCATATAGTAGAAATATAGATTAATTGAAGAAAAATGGCTATAAAGCTGGACAGAAGTTCTGAATGCCTTGTCAAGGTTTAGTTTTCCATTATACTCTCAGCTTTAACTGCTTTTTGTATTCATTTTATTTAAGTAGTGTAAAATAAAGCGTACAAACTGATTGCACAAAGTAATATAGAGAAAAAGGAGGTGCACTGCAAAAACTGATCTGAAAATAAGTAAAATGTTCTTAAAATTTGTGTTTTTGTCCTAGATTTGAGCAGGTAAATAATGTTATCTGCCAATGGAATGAGTATTTTGACCCCTAAAGTAAGATAATTAGACATCCTGCACTTGAAATAAGATGATGGAGATGAGTTGTTCCTATTTTAAGTTCAAAAGTCTTATTCTACTGGCAGATCATCTTATTTACCTGCTCAAATCAAGGACAAAAACACAAATTTTAAGAAAATATTACAAATTTTTAGTTCCGTTTTTGCAGTGTGGCCCAGTCATTTAGATCCTGGGAAACCTTAATTCGTTTTGTTTCAGTGTCCATGAACCCCGACACAGTGCGTCACTGCAGGATGGAAACTCCGATCTAATGTCCGGCCAGTCGTGACGTCTTTTCACTGGACAGATACGATGCTGCGCTCCCGCCTGTAGTCATGTCTACAGGCAGCTGTGTGCTGCTGAAGCAGACGCTGAAATGACTTTTCCAGTCAGGTGAACTTCTCCTCAGCCGGCAGACGACCTTTTCAAACAAAAAACTCGTTGGTTTATTGCAGATTCCTGCTCGTCCCAGAAATGGTCGACTTAAAGACGTTGGTTTTCATCAATTTAGGCCCCTTTTTTATGTTTTTCCCTACAAATCATAGGTTATCATTTAGCAAACGATAACAACCAAAACTAAAACTTCACTTACTGTTAAATTTACCTTGAAGCAGTGTATAAAAAAAGAGACATAAAGAATATAATCAGGAACGGAAAAGGCAACTAGAAGCTTTAGACTGGATAATCTGAGCCAAATTCACCGAGATGGTATCAATTGCAACCTGCAGCTTATTCACATCATATTATTTTACCTCTTATATTACATATTGCTTTTGAACCAACACCTGTTCAAATGTTTTACAGTTTAAAGTAGTGTTCTGAATTAAAACAGCGCGAAACAGCATGATTTTAAGCACATTTAGGGTTAGAACTGCATGATATAATTCATTAAATCGGTCATCAAAGCAGAGGGCTGCTTAAATGCAATGGTCATATCTCACGTGCTGTGCATTCCCACCCCAGTGATATATTTGGCCAGTGAGGTGGTCTCTCTGCCCTTGATTCACGCCGGCTGTATATTTTTAGTTACGGCCGAGATGCTGGAGGTCACAGAAAAACGTGGGAGTCAGGAAAATGTAGATCAGTCCCAATCCATATCCTTTTCTTCTACAAAAAAAACATCTTTACTGCATCAAAATTCTAAAATATGTTTTCCTTTTGAGAATTAAACGAGTACTAATTTTCCTCTAAATGTTTGCTCAAAATTTAATTGTGAGCCACCTTTAAAGGTCCACAGACGCCATTTCCTCAGAGGTGAAACATTTCAAGCAGATTTTGGTTGCTTGGGTTGCAGAAATGAAAAGGCATAAAACTTGGGTTAGCTTGTTGTACCAGAGTTCAACTTAGTCCCGATAAACTAGTTTCAGTATTCTTTAGTCCAGCATGTCTCTGCATAGATGAAGTATGACAGTCTGACGCTGCGTGATTCTGTATGTATGTTTTCCAACCTGAATAAAACAACCAATGTTATAAACGCAGCACTGTTCCACAATCCTCAGGTTGACCAAAAATATCTTCTTCTTTTTTAAGAATAATTCATTCTAAAGCAGAAATCAAAGGACTTAAGTTGCAAAGAACATATATGCACATATAATCTCACCAACGTTTATTTTATGCGTACAGCCAGAACAAATAAGTTGGACACCGAAAAGTCCCAGCTGAGATTCAAAAAAAAATTTTTTTTTATATCTTAAACACAGAACAAACCCTCATAACTGCCTCATCCCATATCTGAACTGAAAGTACCACCAAAGAACCTCTTCTCACCCAACCAGTAGGTCTGGATTGGAACATTTGTCCCGGTTTACTCTGCCTGGAGGCGGCTCAACGCCACAATGTGGTAGAATAACAGCAGCTCAGATGATTAGCAGTGAGTCTCTTATGCACATGAAGCACGTTTTGCAGCTGTCAGGCCTTGGAGCTGCAGCTCACGTTGCCTCTCATTCAGCTCCAGCTGTTAGTCGTCATTCCTCCTCAGAGACGGAGAGGTCGGCTCAGTTCAAGGTGTCGCTTTCTGACACCGTACAGCAGCGTCGGTGACCTCTCGCAGATAGTTCCTGGCCGAAGGCTGACGTTGTAGGCCGGCGGAAGTGTGCGTCACAGTTGGCCTTCACAGTAAGCGACACCCAGACGTTGGTGTTTTTATTACGTTCTTAGATAAACCCACACGTCTGCTGACGGCGCTTTCCATTTTGATTATTTTCTTCTGGTGTAAAGATGCCTGTTAAATTCCTGTTATCTTTCCTTTTTTTCAATGGTCCCATTTATTTTAACACTGACTGCCCTAGAAACTAGTCCTCCAAACAAACCCCCTCCAAACACTCCTAATGAGTCTCCAAAAAACGTTTTTCACCCTGGACATCATGATGTAACTACAGCATCATGCAAACGTTTTATTCCTTTATATTTTGCATCCAATGAGATGGACTTTCTTTCTCTTTTTAAAGCGATCTGGTTATTGTCCACTTTACACTAATTTGGATGCTGAACAGGGTCAACAGAAAAACTCGTCTGTTGAAGGTGAACAGTTACTGTTTTCATAGAAAATAGAAAATAATCCTGCAAAGATCTCGTTAAGTTATCAGTAGACCCAGCACAGGTTCTTCCTTTTAGTTTAGTGGCCTTATAAGGTCCAAATGATTCACACTTCATTGGTTCAACAAGCAATAAATATACATTCATAAATGTAAAAGTGCTGCACCGGGCTGAAGATTAGGCAAGAACAGCAGTAAAGCTGATGGAGAGCTATTTGTAAGATATTTTTAAGATATTGGCTGTTTAATATCTGAATATAAAGAGCAGGGGGAGTGGACCACAGATGTACAATAACGCTTTTATTACACTGCTTAAAAAGTGCTCTAAAACTGTAGAGTATAACAAGATGCTGTAAACTTAACTAAAATGTGAAAATGAAGCTCATGTTGAATTGATTTTGTTTTTTTCCACACCTGTGATTGTCCGCCATCAGGCTCTTTTTGTCTAATCTGTGGTTAATGTTTCTTTTGGAGCATATTTACAATATAAGAAACCTGGAAATGTTGCAATATGTAACTTGTCTTAAGGTAAAAAAAAAAAAAAAAATACCAGCACTGTAAAAATAAAATGAAAGACATGAAAAAGAACCAAGGTGGAGCCAAAATGTTTCCTTCACGTTCTCTAATGAAGTAACAAACAAGAAGTCATGAGTGAACTTTGCTTCACGTGCACCGCGCTTTGCACTGCACTTCCTGCTGTTAAAGCCCAGGTTTGTTTCTCTGTCCCATCTTCAGGTTTCTGCTGCAGTGTTTAGAGGACCTGGATGCAAGTCTCCGAAAGCTCAACTCCCGCCTTTTTGTCATCAGGGGCCAACCAGCAAATGTGTTCCCGCGCCTCTTTAAGGTCAGCCTTCCTCCAGGCCTCTAAAGCTGTTTTTAAACGGACACGCGCGGCCCGTGTTGTGGTGTTGATTCTCGTCTCTGCGACTCAGGAGTGGAAGATCTCTCGACTGACCTTCGAGTACGACTCGGAACCGTTTGGGAAGGAGCGAGACGCCGCCATCAAGAAACTGGCGATGGAGGCAGGGGTGGAGGTCATCGTCAAGATATCCCACACGCTCTACGACCTGGACAAGTAAGACGGCTAACAGAAAATGTGTCAACCTGGCTTTAAAAAAATAATTTTTACTTTTTAAATGATTATTTCTTATTAAACATTTTTTAAGCCAGATAAAATCCATTCAGATCAAGGGTGACCTTGCCAAGAAAATTAGCAACACAAGATGGAAAACGATAAGAAAACAACCATTTAAACATCAGCAATTTGACGAATACAATGCTGAAGTTTTTCTTACAGTAACAATATCATATCTTGAATGTGGATTTTAAGAAAAGAAAAAAACTGAAAAATGGAGAGAAGCTTGTGGCAAGTCTAGTAAGGGATCTAAAGAGTCCTCAAAACTATTTGAAATCAGTCTATAAGTGGAGAAAATTCAAAAGAACTGCCCACATGCCGAGGTCTGGCCCTTCAGTCATTGAAAAAGTGTAGCACTAGTTCTGCACATTATCAGTCTGGTTCTGCTCCCACTGAATCTGTTTAGGGAAAAGAAGGGACATTCAGCAGAACTCTCTGAGCTGATCTGGAGAAGCGACACCTAGTGCCCGCCTACCAAAGGTTGGTTTTAGCCAATCACGGTGTCATATTAAAACTTAAGCAGCAGACGCCATGAGAAACCACAGCAAGCTAAGCTAGTCAAGGCACTTCTTGTTCTACTATCAAAGAAGAAATTGTGGATTTTTACCAATCAGATGTGGTAGCAGCAGCTACGCCTGTGTCCTCATGCACTGCCGTGTTTATGTTGGGTCAGCTCAACCGCTCTTGCTTTTGTTGCACCGGTATGTCCCGCCACAACACTGCAACGTGATTGGCCCCAGCCATTTTTGGTTCGGACACACTCGAACCAAAAATGGTTCAAACGGTTGAAGCCGGAGCGGCACAAGATGGATTCTCATGTTTGTGAACGCACAAATACCGAGAGATTTCATATTTAATGTATTTAATGAGTGTCCTTATTTTTCCATAACAGTACTTTTTTAAAAGAGATTTTATAAATTATTCAGTTCTGTAAATAATCTGGTCAGATGAACTTTATTTATTTATTTATTTTTAAAGGATTTTCTTCTGAAACATTGGGGTATTTCCTTGTTTTTATTCATGCATATTTAATGCTCTGAACCCCTAAAGGATCATCGAGCTGAACGGCGGCCAGCCTCCTCTCACCTACAAGCGGTTCCAGACCCTGATAAGTCGCCTGGACCCGCCTGAGATGCCCGTAGAGACGCTGTCGGAGTCACTAATGGGCGGCTGCATCACCCCCGTCTCTGATGACCACGGGGAAAAGTACGGCGTCCCATCCTTAGAGGAGCTGGGTGAGGAAACCAACTCACAACCATGAAATCCAGAAACATGGGGGCAGCTGCTGATTGGCCCAGGTTTCACCTATGTAGTTTGGTTTGACAAGGACTAAAACACTAAAATCTGAATGTGGTAGACACTGAAAAGTTGCAACACATGTTCTAGTCTCGTATCACTAAACATTTAGATAAACCCATTAGCAGCTACAACAACAAACCTTTTAATAAATCGTTTTAGAATTAGCCGCCTTTAGTTTGTTTGTCCAGTTTCTCTATTTAAAGCTCCTCTAATTCTTTCCTGTTGGCTTATTCAGCTCAGCTACTTAGAGGCACCGTTCAGATGTCTGCTTTCCATTCACCGACTCTTAGTCCATTCATGTATCTGGATGCGCTGCAGCCATCTGCACAAGCCAACTCTTTCACTGATCCATGAGGCCTTTAAGCTTTTAACTCTCTAAATATAGCTGGTTTCCCATCTGTAGCAGTTTGTTCCACACGAGCTGTTATTTATCCCATAAATTAGCCAGAGGCCGCGTCTAACCTTCTCATCCCGACGCAGTCCACACGTTGCGTTTTTCCACTCAGAGTGCCAGGGCCCGTCCTCTTCAGATGCCGCCTCCATCTGCCGCTAGCAGCTGCTGGATCGCTGGCAGATCGGAAACATGCCTTTTTGTTGTGTATTAAGGTATCATCTAGTTTAAAACTCCCGTGTTTTTTCTCTAGATAACGTAGGTGCAACTCTAAGCCTTGCCACCTGCACGCTGTTTAAAACATGCAGCCTAAAGAAGCCATGTTTTATATGTTAACATCTTTATTAACACACTGTAGCACATGTCACGCTTCTGTCCAGATGTTGGGGCCCAGCACTTGAAAATGGTGTTAACAGAAGAAAAAAAAAGAAAAAAAAAAAAAAAAGAAAATGGTGTTAACGGATTTGTGAAAAAAAAGGAAAAATGTAGAAATCTATGCTTTCCAGTCCTTGAAAATTATTGGGGGGGAAATTATTTTAGCCTGGAAAATATTGGTGTGACCACTTGGACTTTATTTCTCATTCCAGCACTGATGAAAATCAGAATTTTCTAAAAGTAAAGTGTTTTTTTACTTTGATTTAAATGTTTAAAAGCATTAATTTGATGCTGATGTGATAAAAAGATTTAGCATTTCCTTCTTTGTGAAACTGATATCAAAGGATCACTTATTCCCCCACATTCCTCATTCTAACACACAGGTATGGCTTCACTTTTTTGTAAGAGTTCTTACAAAAATATGACTTTGTTCTCGTAATTTCCACACAAAAAAGAGGAAAAATTCCGCTCGACAAAATGGGGTGGCTAGTATCTGGCACTGTTATTTTGGGCAGAAACTGGGGAACCCCTGATTTAAACAAAATGGTCCAAATCCATTTTTACGCCACAGACGGGTTTCTAACCATAAACCCAAAGTGTGTTTATGTCCTCTGCTCAGTAATTTAACTTTCTCTTATTGCAACAATCCTCACGTACTAAAAGCGTCTCTAGGCAACCTCTCCTCACAGGAAGTGTCTTTAGTGGCGGATCAGTTGTTCACCAATAGCTCACGGCTTCTTGGCCTTAGCAGCACGTTAACCACCAGGTCTGTTGACGTGAGAGAAACATTCATCCATCTTAAACTGACAGAAAGCGTCTAGTTTTATAAATAAAATTAAAAATGTGCCACTCGGATAATAAATCTAACAGAAATAATGTTATTTATTATTTCTGTGCTACCAAACGACCCATGTACCGTTGACCATTGATTTCAAGGAGCCATGTTCAACGTAGCATAATCCACTCCAGTTTTTCTACACGTTTCTTGTAGATATTCAAGCAGAAGTGATCTAAATTTATTCATATACCACAAAAAGGTGTGAAATCAACCTTTATAGCAATGTTTTATTCTCTACTTGTGAAGTTCTTTTTAAAAGAAATATAAAATTCACGTCTGAAAAATGTTGACTTATGACATGAAAACTTTTTTTCAACTAAACTTGTTTGATTAAAAAATGCAGTAAGGGTCGCTGGCTGATTGACTGTAGTAATGAAGAAAGGAATAATATATTTGTGGCTGCTGGAAGCTTCTCCAGCATTTAAAGGCTGGATGTCCTTTACAAGATGAAGAAGACGCTGATCTAATTAAATCTTTTCCAGGTTTCGACACTGAGGGCCTCCCTTCAGCGGTGTGGCCGGGAGGAGAGACCGAAGCTCTGACTAGGATAGAGCGCCATCTGGAGAGAAAGGTCAGTATTACACCCTCTGGTTATGGTTGCAGGCCAAATGGATGATTTGGTTTATTATCCTTCATTTATTAACTCCAAATTGTAATAGTCATTTAATATTATCACTCTAGGGGATGAAAAGACTTCATGTTGAATCTTTTTAATTGGTTTCTGACGGTAAAGTTAATTTCTGATTAGTAGACATGGCGATAAAAACCTGTTATTTATAACATTCAGAGCTACTTTTATCTGCTTAGAAAAGTGAGGGTTTAAGGAATCTGAGGTTCTTCAATTAAAAAGCTTTTATTTTCCTCATCGTCACGTCTCTTTCTCCTTTCCTCTTCTCTCTCTCCAGGCATGGGTGGCGAACTTTGAGCGTCCCCGGATGAACGCCAACTCGCTGCTAGCCAGCCCGACGGGCCTCAGCCCCTACCTGCGCTTCGGCTGCCTCTCCTGCCGCCTGTTCTACTTCAAACTCACTGACCTCTACCGCAAGGTCTGCACAACGACTCATTTAGCCATTATTTTTGGGAAGGTTTACTAGAACTACCCCAAAGTTCAGTTGAAATGGACAAAAAAAATTTAAAGTGCAGAAGATCCTGCAGGAAGCAAAACAGATTATAGCAAAGTAGAAAAATAGCTAAATATCCCAATAATTTTTTTACACAGGGTGCTTGCGCAAGTCTTGAAAGTCTTAATAAGTATGGAATTTTGAAACACCGTTTTCCAGACCTTGAAAAGTTTTGAATTTTGTGTGAATGTCTTAATAAAGTATGGTAAAAAAATGTATGGTAGAATTTTACAGTATGCTCAAAGGCATTGTGAAACGAGAAATAGGAAGGTAGGCTATAAAACTATAATTTTACTAACTGGTCACGTACTGTATTAGCCTAATGGAATCAAACACTTGTTTGATGTGAAATTCGTGTACTTGTGATTTTCATGTTTTGAAACGTTTTCATCAGTAAAAGCATAATTTACTGTGAATAATGCATTTGTTCATTGAATACTAGCCTATAAAAATTATCATTTCTAATAAACAGTTTGTACAATCTCAACCAATGAAGTAGGCAGTAGGCACACAAGTATACAAGTACATAAAGTTAAGGTCTTGGGAAAAAAAATATCAGTTTTAAAAAAGTCTGGAATTTTAATTTGGAAAAAGAGCAAGCACCCTGTTACAGTTTCATCCCTGATCTTGCATTTTAAAATCTACACCCAAGTGCACCAAACAGTACACCAGTAACAGGCCTGCTCCCTGCCGGTGACTTTCACCGCCTTATTGGACATCCCTCCATGTTTTTATTCCCGTCTAAATCCCCTCCAGGTAAAGAAGAACAGCTCTCCTCCCCTCTCCCTCTACGGCCAGCTGCTGTGGCGCGAGTTCTTCTACACGGCGGCAACCAACAACCCACGCTTCGACAAGATGGAAGGAAACCCCATCTGCGTCCGCATCCCGTGGGACAGGAATCCCGAAGCGCTCGCCAAGTGGGCAGAGGCCAAGACGGGCTTCCCTTGGATAGACGCCATCATGACTCAGCTGAGACAGGAGGGCTGGATCCATCACCTCGCCAGGCACGCCGTGGCCTGCTTCCTCACCAGAGGGGACCTGTGGATCAGCTGGGAGGAGGGGATGAAGGTGAGGGTGCTGGACTCTTGGCGGGGCGCATCACCCTGCGGCGGGAACCGCTGCATCCGTTTTAATGCATCCTGTGGTGGTTTCAGGTTTTCGAGGAGCTGCTTCTGGACGCGGACTGGAGTGTGAACGCGGGCAGCTGGATGTGGCTGTCCTGCAGTTCATTCTTTCAGCAGTTTTTCCACTGCTACTGCCCTGTGGGCTTCGGCCGGCGCACCGACCCCAACGGGGACTTCATCAGGTGGGTACCTTTCCTGTCATCGCCCCTTGGTGCCAACAGCTGATTCCATCTGCGTGGATGCTGCCCTCCTTCCCTCCGTCCCTCTCTCTCTCTCTCTCCTCGACTAGATGTGAGATTATTGAACGCAGGAAGAGCTTAAACATGTTCCTCTAGCCTCAGGAACCAGCTCAGCTACCATGCCCATGTAGATTAGTGCAGGAAACAAGAAGAATACGTTTTATTTCTCCTTATGAACTCATTTGTCAAACAGCTAATGTGAAAATGTTCCCAGTGTTTGGAAAGCTTTCCAACCTTATTGGTTGGTAATCGTGCATATTATACAAACTGAGGCTCAGTTTAGCATTTATTTCATTCATTTATGCACACGAAGCTCCCACAGGATCTTAAGTTTTTTCTGACCAAACAGAAGTAGATACAGAGAGAGAGAGATGGGGGGGGGGATAAATGGCGGGGCCTCCAGATCCCTGGGTAAGTGATGAGGTAGAATAAGAATCCTTAAACTTCTGACTGTTTTCTCGTTTTACCATCATTCCGTCTTTTGGTCTGTTCCAGCTTCAGTTTGTAGTCACTGGGACGTCAGGCGTGTCTTTTTCTAACCACCTGAGTTCTCACAGTGCAACTTTAATCTTCTGTGAATGTTGGTGATTGTGCACACGTATGCTGTATATCTGTAGGTTTAATGACTCTCACTGCAGAAACAGATTATTTCCTCTCTTCTTCTGGATGTAGCTCCCTGTTTGTGTTTTGGCTCATCAGTTGTTCTTGTTGTTGTTTTTTTTATGGGGGGGATTGGGGGAAAAGTTCAGCTGTCCCTCTCCCCTGTCTAGATTGTAGCTGATTGCTTTTAAGTATATTGGCCGTTCTCCAGCTCTCCTCCTTCCACCCAGGTGCACTCTGGGCCTTCGGGCCTCAGGACCGCCTTGGATAGAAGTTGTGGATCCAGCTGAGAAATCGGTGGCCGTTAGTTCTTATTTTACCTGTGAAACCCTGAGGGAGGGCACTTGCTCACGCCCCAGCAGCACCCTCTGGGCAGGTTTGTGACTCGGTAGCGTCTCATTTCGTCAAAAGGGACTCTGATCGCTTGGTAGGGAAATGCAAAGGCCTTGCGTGCATTCGTTAAGTAGAGCTCTGTGAAGCATTTCCCGGAGGGTAGTGCAGAGAGGCGTTGGACCAGCTGTAGCTCTGCCATCGCAGTGTTGCACGGGTGTCGCTGGTACTCGCTACCAGCGCGGTGCCACGCGAACCGGTCCGTTGTCCAGGCGCTGGGCAAAGCCCCTCATCCGGCCCTTTGTGAAATGTTCAGTGGCGTTCTGCTCATCCGAATGCCGCCTTGTTGGTTCAGGGGGGCCTGGAGCAGCGGCCGGGTGTGCATGTGTAGAGAAACTGACAGCAGACGTTAGGGCTGAACAATTAATCGCATTTTCAATATAATCGCGATTTTAAAAAACGCAATTTCCAAATCGCAGAGTCTGCAATTTTTGGCTATGTAACAATTAGGGAATTAGACACGTCCATTAGGTGTTGGTAAAATGTTTAAAGTGGGTTTGCCTCCACATGGAAGGGAAGACAGTTGCAGCAGTGAGATAATCTAATTTTATTACTTGTTTTAGAGTTTATATAATCATGCATAGCATTAAGTACTGGTCAATTAGTTTAATACATAGACTTGCTTATTGGTTGCACTTTATGTTCAACAAGGATTGATGTCCAAAGCAACTAAAAGCTGTTCTCTTGAATAATATTTTGATTAATAGAAACATTAAAAGTTCTTGTTTTGAATAGTCCTTGTTTACAAACATCTTTATTTAGACGCCATTTTTGTTGCTTGTGGTTAACGCAGAGAAAAGTCAAAATTGCAATTTTGGTTGAAATATATTGTAGGCAGAACGCAATCATTTCTGCTCTGAGTTTAGATGCTGTGGGTCTTTTAGCAACTAATCTGCACAGCGAGGAAACAAAATGATTTGTTGTTTGTATATGTTTAAAAAGACATGATAAATTAAACTGGAAAAAAAATCGCATTAAATCACAATATTAAGAAAAAAAAATCGCAATTAGATTATTTTCCAAAATCGTTCAGCCCTAGCAGACGTACATATAACACGTGTGACACGTATTAGTTCATCCAACTAACGCACACGGTTCAACTTCCCCAAACTGTTTGAAATATTACGAGATCCTTCTTCATTTGAACTTTTTTTTTAAACTCACTACATGCAAAAAACAAGTGAAGCAAATTAAAAAAGTAAAACAAGTTAAAAAACTGTAGAATAGAACAAATATGCTAGAAATGTGAAACTTTAACTATTATTATTGTTATTGTAGAATTTTTATTTATTGTTTTATTCTGTAGCAGCCAAAATAAATTTGTACCCAACTCGAAATTTACAATACATGATTATGATGATTTATTATAAAAAAAAAAAAAAAACATTTCTTAAAATCTTTTGAAATATGTTTTGGCGTTCCCCAGGGCTTAGTCCTCGGGTCACTCCATTTTATAATTCACCCCATAATCCATTTTTTTGGCAACTATATTCAGCTTTTCTGTAGCACAGATGAAACCCAGCTCTACTTCTTATAATATTACTGATAATAATTTGTAACCTGATTGAAACCTTTATTAATTTTAATTAGTGTTGTGTTTTGGTCTTCTTAAAAATGGGGATGTGAAATCTTGCCTTGTATCATCGTGTGCTCCTGAAATAAACCAAAGAGCGCAGTCTTTCAGTGAAGGTTCCTCTCACAACACCGCCCGCTGCTCCCTTCCAGGACTGCTGGCCGGTTGCGGATCTTCCTGGCAAAAGGGTTGTGGTCCTTTTTGGTGAAATGAGGGGGCTCCCTAGTGGGCCGGCCCAGAGTGTGGTGCTGTGGCTGTGGGGAGGGGACAGTCACCACTGCCCACTTAAAAGTTACCACCACAGTCTGGGGGATCGGGAACATGTGTGAGCTCTTTTCTCAGTCCACCACTGTCTGATCATGGGGAAGGTGGGAAGGGGGGTGTGGGGGGGGGGGGGGGGGGGGGTGAAGCCTGAAGCTGTGAGGTATGATGGGAAACTTCTGTCATCGACAAGGAGCATTACTCTCCTATGAAGCTTTAGGACACATTTATGTAGCTGTTCCTCATAAATATTCAGATTGTTGGTAACGTATCTTTTTTTCATCTCGTAGCCACTGTTGATCTCGTTTAATTCTTAATTTAATAAACAGCAGGTCAGAAGGACGCTGAACACCAAGCAGTTCAAAACGACTTGATTTTCTAGCTGTGAAGACAGGACAAGGAGGAAAACAGATATTTTTTTTTTTTTTTGCGATGGCAGAGCTTTCCCAACATACACCCGCTCTGGTCAGGGTGGGGGGGGGGGGGGGGGGCTGCGGGGGGGGGGGGTCAATGCTCTCTGCTTTCTAACCGCGTGTTACAGTAGACGTCTCCTAGCAACTTCTGCTCAGTCGGCAGTGGTCTCTCTTTCTCTCTCGAGTGATGGTGCGATCTCCGTAGCAAGCGGAGCGCCGTCCGTCTCGTGCGTGCATGTCGGCCCACAGGGCCGGACCACACCAGCCCCCCACCCCTCTCTGCACTGTGCTGCTTCCCACAGTTCCACTCGCCCCCCCTCCCTCCTTCTGTCCTGTCAGTCTCCCCTCCTGGGAATAGGTAAGGTTGGACCAAGTCCAGTAGGTAGGTGACCTCTCTTTGTCACGCTGAGCAACTCCTGGCAGCTCAGTGATGTTGGTATTGCGAGAAGTTGATTTTTTTGGTTTCATCTCTTGGAGGATTAAACTCTTTGTCAGTTGCGTGGCTGTTGTCGCAGTAACTTACAGTAAATTTGTTCAGGACCACAGCCCCTCGATTTCCGCCACGTTTGAAGCTGTAGCTCTCACTGCGCACTGTCATCGTATCTCACTTCAGTGCCAAGAATGTTCATTAATGAGCTTCAGAATGGAAGGAAATAGTTTTCTGCTCAAAGTCTCTTGTACCGTAGCCATATCGTGCAGTGTTGTGATTGTACCGTTCATTTTGTAGCAGCTATTTAACCTGTGAGCATGATGGCCAGCCTGCTCTTAACTAGAGGACACTGATGGGCTGCAAAATTAAAATATAAATGCATTTTTCTGTATTCATACATTTTTTAGCTACAAACATACAATGAAAACACAGGTTCTGTTTAATAATTAAGAATTTGCATTAATTTACTTGTTTTATGCACTCCTTATATAAAACTGCTTCTCTCCTACTTCCTGTTGGCAAATGCCAGAGCTTCTAATGTTTCCTTGTGCTCCCAGGCGATACTTACCTGTCCTCCGAGGTTTCCCCGCCAAGTTCATCTACGACCCTTGGAACGCTCCCGAATCCGTGCAGGCGGCAGCCAAGTGTATCATAGGAGTCCATTACCCAAAACCCATGGTGCACCACGCGGAGGCCAGCCGGCTCAACATCGAAAGGATGAAGCAGATCTACCAGCAGCTGAGTCGATATAGAGGACTGGGTGAGGGATAAATGACGCAGTATAATGTGAAACCAATTTGTTGTTTCATAAACATGCTGGTGGGGATGTTATGCAGTCATTGTGAAAAAGTATCAGACACAGCAAAATACAGACTGTCATGGTATTTTAGAGGTGCCTTAGTCAACTCCTTACTTTCAAGGTTCCATGGTGCTGTCATTTTAAACAAGCCCACATCAGCAGTTCTGCACAACCAGGGTTTCCTCTAGGATGTTTTTTTTTAACTATAGTGGTGGTCTACGGGGGGCGTCACTGTTTAAATGTCGGTTAACATTACTTTATGAAAAATATAAATTATTTTATATGTTTTCACTATATTTTCATAATTACTTTATGAAAATATAGTGTGCCTGAATCCACACTGCATACGTCTAATTTAACCAAATATGCAGTAATCAGAGGCACACGCATTGAACGACGTGAATAAGTGATTCAAGCTGTGTGGTAATCGGGTAATTATTGTAGTGCAACAGTTACAGAGGAAAAAAGAGACTACATTAAAAACTATATTTACATTATATTTATATCCCGCTTTGGTAATCCAGTGAAGATTTACCGACAGCTTAGCTTTATAAATTTGCAATGTGGAAACGGAGCGGCTCTCCTCTCTGCTGTCTTTGCTCTGACTGCATGCTGGGCTTACTGGATGAGACAGTTGTCTCACGGCAGCTGCCTGTGCCTGAGAGACAGCGCTGAGGGAAGTAGAGGTGTCTCAGGGAAACTGTATGTGCCTGAGAGACAGCGCTGAGGGAACAGGGAGACGTCACGCAGCTCTAGTCTAGCTGCTGTTGTGAGACAGTAATGGTAGAAAGATTGCTGTTTTCACGTGAAGCTGCTAAATCGCCGAAAAGCCAATAGATTTGTTTCTACTTTCTTTTTTGAATAAAAGTTGCTAGAAGGGTCTGAAAAGTCCCCAGATATAGGGCCAGAGTCGCTAAGTTGTCAACACTGGACTGTTGTCTCTATTTCCTTCACTACCGAGAGTAGTGCAGTAGCCACCAGTAGCTTCATTCACTAGCAGCGAGCCGGAGGTGTTGATTTTTCCAAAATAAAGTAAATTTTGATATTTCATGATATGTAAATTCATTTTAAACTCTGATTATGATCAGAATAAGTGCACAAATATACAGTAGCTATGCTATATCACACGCTTTACAATGTTTTGACATATTTTTTAATGAATTCTGAAGGTGTGGCGGGTTTTATTTCGGCATGGTGGTGCGCCACGATCAATTACATGTAGCAGAAACCCTGACTACCATGTTGGACAGTTGAAATGTTCCTTTAGTCCTAATTTACTGTTATATTCAAACTCCCTGGAGAACACGCTGCCGTCTTAAATATTTATACACTAACCGTTTCCTATTAATTTTGCCCATGTAGTCACCTAAAAGTCAAAACTTTCCTGTTACTTTCCCAAATATTAAAGTCTAAGGTTTATTATCATATGTTAACTGAGAGCTCTGCAGTTGTTCAATGACAGTAATAATCCTCAAAAATACACCTTATATAGTAATTCTGCACATACTGTAAATTCTCATAGAACCATTAAAAGGCCTGGCTTTTCACACACAGGTTTTCCATTTCCGCTTCATCTTTGTTTAAAAAAAGAAAAACAGAACAACAGTATAGATATCATTATCTTTCTTTATGTGGCGGACCAGTCAGATTGAAATCATTTTAGAACCAGGCAGACATAGATCGTTTTTATATCCTGATATGTAAAACTCTGATATTGAAACACTTTCTTTTTTTTTGCCAATGACTGCATTTCTGCAAATGTAACCTCTATCAGAAAGATGACTCAGCGTTTCTGTCGTCTAGGCCTGTTAGCATCTGTCCCATCCACAAACGGGAATGGCAACGGAGGAATGATGGCCTACTCTCCTGGAGAGCAGCAGTCGGGGACCAACGGCAACAATTCACATTGTAAGTAAAAATCTAAGCAGTTCCCATTTTTCAGTATTGATTACCATCTATATAAAAACATTATTTAATATTTTCCTCGTATATTTTGTAGTGCCTGGAGCTTCAGGAAGCTCAGTGACCACCGGGAACGGCAGTAGGAGCATCTTATTTAACTTTGACAGCGAAGAACAGACGGGGCCTAGCAATGTTGGACAGCAGCAACAGCAGCGACTTCACACACCGCCACAGAACCAACAACAGCAACATCACGGTAAGTCACCAACCTGTGGGTCAGACCCTCCTCCTTAGAGAAGAAACACTGCTGCCCTGGGCTGATCTGCCTCCATACGGTCCGTGAGATCAATTTCGACGTCGGCGAGTTCCTTATGAAGTAGGGCTGAACGATTTTGGAAAATAATCTAATTGCGATTTTTTTTTTTTTTTTTTTTTTTCTTAATATTGCGATTTAATGCAACCTTTTTCTCCAGTTTAATTTATCATGTGTTTTAAAATATATGCAAACAACTCAGAGCAGTAATGATTGCGTTCTGCCTACAATATATTTCAACCAAAATTGCAATTTTGACTTTTCTCCGCATTAACCACAAGCAACAAAAATGGCCTCTAAATAAAGATGTTTGTAAACAAGGACTATTTTAAACATGAACTTTTAATGTTTCTATTGATCAGAATATTATTCAAGAGAACGGCTTTTAATTGATTTGGACATCAATCCTTGTTGAACATAAAGTGCAACAAACAAGCAAGTCTATGTATTAAACTGATTGACCTGTACTTAATGCTATGTATGATTATATAAAGTCTAAAACAAGTAATAAAATTAGATTTTCTCACTGCTGCAACTGTCTTCCCTTCCATGTGGAGCAAACCCACTTCAAACATTTTACTGACACCTAATGGAAGTGTCTTATTCCCTAATTGTTACATAGCCAAAAATTGCAGACCTCTGCGATGTGGAAATTGCGTTTTTTTAAAATCGCGATTATATTGAAAATGCGATTAATTGTTCAGCCCTATTATGAAGCTCAGAACTGGCATCAGAGTAAGAACCGATCAACCCAGATGTCAGTATGCCACACGCAACATGGCTGACTGCTGTTTTGACTTCCTAAATCAAAATTGATCTAATTTCCACACTCACAAACACCCGCTAACCCTCACTACAAGACACATGTGAGAAAAAATCTGTGAGAAGGGAAAAATGGAGCAAAAATAAAGGATGCAATAATCTGTTAGCATAAGTATGCAGCTTCTAAAATACTTTGTTGTACGTGAAACCAGGCAAAAATAAAAGTATTTCCGTATTTTGACAAATATCTGAAAATATAAAGAAAATGCTTTGAAATTTAAGAAGACAGACCAAGGCTCGGCCAAACCCTCGTCTCTGCAGTAGGTGGTGAGAATCACTAAACTCAAAACGCCTCTGAATTATCTGGTGAATCCAGACACTCCCTCGATTTCATCCGCAACTTTCCAAAGCGCCCGGCAGTGGAAAAGAACAGGCAAGGCAAGGTTAATTTATTTATATAGCACAATTCAGTACAAAGACAATGCAAAGTGCTTTACATGATTAAAATATAGCAAAATAAAACAGAATAAAAGCAAGTAGGAATAAAATGTAGATAGAAAAAAGAATAAAAAAGTGGTGATTCAGTTAACTAGAACAGTTGAAGGCAATCTTAAACAAATGTGTTTTTAATCTTGATTTAAAAGAACTCAGGCTTTCCGTACCTTTACAATTTTCTGGAAGTTTGTTCCAGATAAGTGGAGCATAGGAACTAAATGCTGCTTCTCCATGTCTGGTTCTGGTTCTGGTTCTGCAGAGCAGGCTGGAGCCAGAAGACCTTAGTGGTCTGGAGGGTTGATGCCCTGATAACAAGTCTGTGATGGATTTAGGTGCTAATTCAGGGATTTATAGACTAACAGAAGGATTTTAAAGTCTATTCTCTAAAATCCAGTGAGCCATGGAAGGACTTTAGAACTGGGGTGATGTGCTCTACTTTCTTAGTCTTAGTGAGGACGCGGGCAGCAGCGTTCTGGATCAGCTGCAGCTGTCTGATCCACTTTTTAGGCACTGGGTAGCTCCTCCCAACGCTAGACGTCAGCGCGTCTGACTTTTATGTGCACAAGCGTCCAAGTTGAGGCGCTGGACGCCATTTTGACGCTCAGAAGCGTTTGGTGTGAACGCAGCAATGGAATTGTACATCAGATCTGTAGAGTAACATGTAGAGGGCTATAAACCTGAGGAACCCACACGGTGTGATGTGGATCTGCAGAACTAACCCAAAGAGCAGTGGATCCTGAAATTCAATCTAATGCTGTTTCAAAGTGTGCAGGTCATTTCATCTTTTGAACTTTATTTCACATTTTCACTCCTAAAAGATTTATTGTTCTCTTTCTATTGACTTGTACGGGATGTCAGTAACATTTAAGGTGGAACCTTTGGGTACTTGTAGACCTGAGGTTCATTCATGCAACAGTCTAGATTCTTCCTGAATTTAAACATCAGAACGAACCAACCTGAGATCGTTAATGTCCTCACAAGCAAACCAAACTGTACCGTGTCTTCTGCAGGATACCACTCAGTGCCAGACGCCAGCCAGAACATCACCAGCAGCCGACTCTATCACGAGTTTGCTGTGCCTCAACACCCGGGTGAGAACCTCGCCTGAAGCGTTTTATAATAAAGCTGAGCTGGGATTAAACAGGATTCTGTTTCTGACTGATGCTACATTTAATAAGGGACGTCTCAGTAAGAAGAAGAAACATTGCTACTCTATTGTAAGTAGACATCTTTGCCTCAAGGGGGCGACACAGTTACACTAGTGCCCGGCTCCTGGCTGTGAACCCGTAGCTATAATGCAGGCTTTCCATGTGTCCCAGCGTCAACACATCAGAGTTAAATGGTCAATAAAGGTTTACTTTAGTCCACGGCTCAGTAAGTCATTCGTTTCTGTTTGGAGGCCGCACACATTTAGAAGCTCCTGTTTAAATGAACTCACGTCGTTCCTCTCAGTCTCTCTGACCATGACGGTGTTTCTCTTTTCCCTTCTGGGACTTCCAGGCCTCCTCCTGCACACCAGGGGCAGCATCACAGGAAAGCGAGAACGCGAGTCGGAACGTGAAGGGTCGGGGGAGGAAGAGCCGGCGTCCTGCTCTGTGAACAAAATGCAAAGACAGAGTGCAGAGGTCAGCCTTCTACTCCTGCCAGACTTTCTGAAAGTAGCACCAACGATCACTGCTGTGACCCGGATTACAGTGCACCTCTTTACATAAAGCCAGAGTCCACATACTAGTGGAAAGGTTTTTTTTTTTTAGAAAGTAACGATAAATCTAGAGATGCAGTCAATCAGCCGATTCTCGCTGGTCGGCTCTGATCAGTGATAAACAGTTAAAATGTAAAATAATTAGTTTTTGTATTCATCAACTGAATGAAAACTGAAGTGCAAAAATACAAGCAATATATGTATTTCTAAGTTCTGTTTTCATTTCTGTCAAGTAACCTGTTCAATCGGTATTGCTGTCACAAATTATTTTCAGCTCAGTTTATTTATAGAGCGGCAGTTGGCAGCAAACGTCGCCTGGAGGCACTTCAGGATTAAAACGATGTCAACTGGCAGTTATGATGTAAACGAAAACAGAAATCATTTCCGCCCGGTAAAGGCTGATCCATGCATCTATAAATAGATTTCTCCTTGCTTTTATCTCAAAATAAGAAAATCAGTAGTTTAATATTTATAGCTTTTTTTTCTGTATGAACTGATTTTCCTTTTCAGCACTGAAAAGCTCAAAGTTGAGAGAAAAACTCTAATTTTTCCTGTTTTAAAACTAACGTACCGTCCTGTCTGGCCATGGATCTGAGTCCAAGAGAACAGCAGCAACGCTGAATATATGTTTAGGAAAACATAGTTTAAATATATTGTAAAGAGGAAACTCTTTTACCATAAAATGAGGCATTTCAATTTACTAATTTACTTTGTTTTAAGTTAGTTTGAAGTTACACAAGGGAAGTAAATCCTGTTCTCAGCTCATTCTGTAAAACCACTAGCAGTAAACATTTAGTTATATTTTCATTGTTTACAACGGCAGGGAACTCCCACATGAAATGCTTGACATAAAAGCAAGATTTTAAAATTACTTCTTACCCTTTTGGGAAAAATGAAGGTGAAGAAATATTGATTAATCGGATTATGTGTAATAAAATCAGATTTTGTTCCTAAGCCATGTCACCCAGCCCTATTACAAATGTATCTTTATCTTCTAGATGCTAACCGAGGGATTTATTTTCTGGGGGAGGGGGGTTACACAACGTTAGATGAAACATTATAGAAAAATTACAATAGATAGGGAGTCGAAATAATATTATGGGTGTTTAACTTTTTAGTGTAACCAGTAAATTATGTTTCTAACTAAAAAATCAGATGGCTTAATTATGATTTCGGTATTTCTATTTTTACACAATAGATCTGAAAAGAGTTTTCCATTTCATTGCAAGTTGACCCAAACTGATGCAGATCTGTTTGAGTCAGAATAAACTTATCAGCTGATTCCAGATCTATGCTGAATATAACCTTTGGGAAAGGCTTCTCACTATGATTGTTTATTTTTTTTAACCTTTGCATAACCCTCACCCTAACAAATAGTGACTGCTATAATGATGGGAACTTTCCTCTCCCACTCCAAAGTACATATATTCCATTATTCCAGCAGTCTGTTGACAGGAGTCAGGTAGGCAAATGTCGACCTGTCATGAAGCTGCTCGCAATAAAAAACACAAAGCAGGTGTTTGAATTCAGGACAAAACTATGCAAAACAATGATTCGCATGATGAGCTGAAACCATGGAATGAATGCAGGAAAATAGTCGCAATGAACCTGTTGGTTTTTCTCTTTGGAGACAACCAAAACATGGCCAAAACATAATAATGAGGTGATGCACATGATGTCATTTAAAACGCCGTGTTAAAGGTTTTAGTCTTGATCAACGGAAAAGCTGTTATTGCCGTTAACAGCAATCGAAAACTTAGACGATCCTCAACTCTAAGGTCGGAAGGCCTCCTGGCCATCACCCTAATCTTTCCACAGATTCAAGTCGGGAATCTCTAGAGCCATTAATCTCACTTCCAGTCATAAGAGACATGTTGGTCAAATGAAAAGATCACTTCAAGTCTAAATCTGAATCGTTTTGGGTTTAGCTGTATCAGATCAGCAATAAAAAAGATTTTAATCTGTCTAAAAACCCACAAATTCCACCCAGATTAGAAATGTTCGGCTGTCATCGTACAGCGTTTTCCCTACTTTAAGGAGGGTGACACTTTAGACTCGACACATGGGGTTAGCCAAGCGACCGGAGAAATCTGCGAGTGGGGAAATTTGAGCTCGTACACGTGAACGTGCACAGGCCAGCTTGTGACGCGAACAACGTTAAACTTTTGTTACGGTGGTTGATTCTACAGCCATTTATCTGGATCAGCCCTGAAAATGCTGATATTCTCCAGGCTGATTCCTTGTCTGTAACATAGGATGAACCCAGGGGTGTTTTTTTTCTTTTGTAGAGTAGACATGAAAGCAAGAATTTCACTGAATTCCAGCAAAATCTTCTGACTCTTCATTCCTGTCGGTCACGGACTGCTTTAAAAATATCAAAAGCCCTCCAATTTCATAACCAATAAAATTTGATTTGATTTCACTCCCCGTGTGTCGAGCCTATTAAGGCCTGTTTCCATCCTTCCATTCCTCTCCAGAGTCATTCAGAAGTTGGTTAATAAACTCTCTGGGACCCACTTTGCAGCTCCAGAGCCCACCGTGGCTCTAATGGCCACGTGATCAATAGCTGCTGCAGCCCTTTGCTGCTGTGTTTGTAAATCTGGCCAAAGTGTTTATTTTATTCACCTTGGGCATGAAAAAGCAATGTTTAACATTTCCACGTGTCTTCTCTGGTCTTCCCTACAGACCTCTTAGTTCCTGATGGAGATGACGCTGCTTAAAAACACTTTTGGTCAGCTGTGTGACGAAACGCTCAACGTCGCCTCCTGAGGTCCGTCTGGACACGACTACCTGCTCATGGAACCCAACGCACCAAAACTGCACTCGCTTTCTTTTTTCTTTTTTTGTCCAAAATGCCCTGAGGTATAAACACAAAGGTGAACATGGGATTTTTTTTTTTTTTAACCAAGGACAAAACTTTGGGATTTTTGTCAAAGAAATCACTTCTCACAAGTGGGACAGCATCGGAAGAATGTACAAGCACCTCCAACCTACAGCTTGGTTAAAATGTTTGTTTAAAAAAAAAAAAAAAGATTTTAGATACTTAAAAAATAAAAAAATGCATAATTGTCTTAAAACTGCTGCCACCAGCCAGAATAAACTGTACAGACACTGAACTGCAGCTGTAAATGTAATGGATTTATTTGCTCCCCCCCTTGTACTATTACTGATGTCACCTCAGACACTAAATCTGACCCATCAGGATCAGATTCTCAGATTAATAATCTAGTTTGTTCTTCTTTATTTTTGTTTCATCAAAGCAAAAACAGACAATTTTTCAGCTGATAAATATGAAGGAAAGTTATTGTTTTTTTATGTACAATAGTCTGAGGATATTACGTGTTTTTGCTCTTTTTTTCCCCTTAACTGAAGCAAAGTAACTCAAAGTGTAAATTTTTACAGTAACAACCAGGCAGGTTCTTTTCAGGGACTTTATAGAAATTTTTCTCAGTTTGTTGCTCGTTTGCATGTAAATACAGTTTTCATTCCCTTAAGGTCCAGCTGATGGGAAAGCATTTTTCTGTTTCAGTCCGCTGCTGCCTGTCTGCCGCGTGGCATTATTGGTTGGCAGCTGGTTATCTTGTTTGGAGGTTTTAAGAAGCACAGGAATCAAATGTATGTAAACGGTAAATCCATTTACCAAATGTATGTGACGACGTGTAACGAAACACATCCATCAGACCAGTCCCTTTCTTGGATCAAGGAATGTCTTTACAGTGTGTTACTGCAGATTACTTTAAAGATTGTTGTTATTTAGGTTGCTTATGCTGTAAAAAGAGAAAAAAATGCCTTTTTTTTTTTAAACAGAAATTGTTTTTAGGGTTGCTTTGTTTTATTTATTCCTGCAGCTGTAATAGTGAGTTATCCACACCAAAAGCAATAACTATAAAAAGATTGTGACTGCTGTAGATATTGGTTTAGTTCAGGTGGACAACAGTGAGAGTGGATTAATATCAAAGCTATTTAAAAACTGGTATTTCATCCTTTATTGCTGAAACACTTTTGTTCTTTCTGCCGATCCTTTAACCTTTAACCAGCTCTCTTCGTGTTGTCCTTCATTACATATTTGCCGCTTTCTCCAAACATGCATGCTACCTCTGCGTTTCATTCCTCTTTCAACAGCTCTGTGGACTCTTCCAACAGTAAATCACAATATTATCTGCAAACATCATAATCCCCACATTAAGAATGTATAAAAACAAAATCTTAGTACCATGTCCGTTTTTGTTAATTTACACTGATTTATTGGAATCAACTGGTGACATAGAAAAATGTTTTAAATTAACTAAAGAACTTAGACAAAACTCTTTAAGCCCAGAGGGTTTCAGGAGCAATTTCCACCTGAAATTACATATGTGATATAAATTAAGTACAGCTCCGAAGTTATAAAGTGTAAATGTAAAAAAAAAATAATTATTATATTTGTGTGAAGGATATTTTTCAAGTGGAACCACTATTGCAAATGCCGCGATGTCTAATTTAAACGTGCTTTAACTAAAAAAAAGAAAAACTAGGGCCTAAATATTTTTAAAACTAGAACTACATGAAAACCCTTTAGAAAAGCCTCAGACTTTATAAATCCACATCTTGACTATAACTGTGAAACGAACATGCTTCAGCTGATTCAGTCCAGATTTGCTCCAAAGGTCTGAGTGGGCAGTGTGTCAGCAGGACCTGTGATTTTGGCACAGTTCACCAAAACATGCCAAAACTGTAAAACAAATTATTTTTTTCATTTTATGAAAGTGAAGCAGGTCAAATACTGATTTCCATTGTAGGACTCCTTCTGCACATGACAAAGTCTTTAGTAATAAGATTTACCTCGTGTTTCATCATCATGTACCATTATACGCAGCATAAATCAGTAAAATGAAGAGAAAACCCATATATCATGACTCATTTCCAAACTCCTGCCCAACAAGCTTAACAAGTTAACTAATAGAATAAGTTGAGAAACCCTTAAAAACGCAGCTTGTTTCTTTTTAGTTTTTCACTGACATTGTATTAACTCAGATCTCCTGCTATGACTTTAATTTATTCAATCCAAACCTATATTAAGACCATTTTAGCGTTAGATTAGCGTTTAGTGCATTTTACCAGAACCGGCCCTGCCTTGAGCTGACGCTGTGCAGCCAAACATAACTGAATCGTCTGAATGCGCTGCATCTGTAGCAGCTGATTCAGTCTCTGCGGTCATTCGTAGTGTTCAGTCTGGACCACAGGCCCGCTCTCACCGTTTACTGTGATTGTGCCACGCTGTGGATTTCTTCCTGGTCGTATTGCTTTTGGTGTGGAAGCCCACTAAAGACGTAAAGCAGTTCATCTCACCATCATCCACCCTGTGTTTGTGTTATTAGGAAAAAAACATTCAGATTTTGTTGTAAGTAATGATGTAATCTCTGTTGTCCCAGTTAGTCAGACACAAGCAGTTGTTGTTGGGGGAGGGAGTGCATCTGACCATATACATATTTAACTTAAATGTTCCTGCATTATTATTTATTATTATTATTATTCACAAACCCATTAGGATTGTTATAGTGTCTGCCATTTAGTGTTGAACTGATTTATTTTAAGCCACACACGACGACCAAATATGTACACTTTGTTTTTCTTTTGATTTTCCTCAAGTTGGTAATATTTTCACCTTTTTGTTTCTCCCTCAAAAATGTCAGCGAGTAATCTTAGTCGACATAAAGAAAATAGCTTCAGAGGATCTTGCTCTTGGAAATAAATTAAGGGCTTAGAAGACAAGCAGACAGTTGCAGTCTCTTTGCTAAACTTGTTACTTTTTTTTAAAGGATTTCTTATTTTAAAAAAAACAAAACACTCTTTACAAAAAGTACAAAAAGGTTGAAGCAGCAAGTTGAGCTAAAACAAAACGTCTAATTGGGCCTGTTTCCTGCTGGGAATGTGAACCCGACGCTTCTTAGAGTAAAGCAGATCTCCCTGTGAAGGATTTCTACTACTGGACTAGAAGTTAAACCACATATTAACACATGTTGCTACTTGTTGGTTCTGCAACCCAGAGTTGGCCAGAATTTTAAGAAATTATCAATTTAACATGAAGAAAAAAAACTGCATATTAACTCTCCTTAATGTGCATTAAGCCTGTTGGGAAAATGAAAACTGAGTAAAATAACTAAATAGTGTTTGGAGTACGTATCAAGTTACAAAAAAGTCTCCCTTCGTTTGGATCATCTGTCATCAGTCCGCATTCTTTCTAAATCTGATTCAAGCAAAAACAAATTTTCTCATAGATTTACACACATTGCACATTTTTTAAACCCAAACACACTCGGGCAAATCTCTGGGATTACATAAATGATCAAAGTAGTTTTTGTACTTGATTCCTACCATGCAAGTACAAAACAACATTTAATGAGATGCGTTTTAGTCATGTTTGGACAAGAGCTTTTGTGTCTGGTGGGGGGGATCCGGTTTTGTTCAATAGAAAAGGGTGGGACCGATTTAAAAACAACCGTCTTCGGAGTTGTTTTAGATTTATTGCAATGACAATGAAGCTGGTAAACTGTGCACTCCTTACCTGGTCTAGAAAGCCTTCTTAAGGCTTTCAGAAAATAAGTTACCAAGCTGGAAGACGGTGAAAGACTTTTATCTGTTCGGGTGAAGGGTAAACCACGCGTGTCATGGCAGCCAGATGGGTTCATGATGCCGGACGTTCTCAGGATCGTGCAGCTCGGCGCTGCAGGAGCAGAAAGTAGTTTGCTGCTCTCCTAAGAAGGTTCTGGTCTCGGTGGAGCCGTCTCCTCGTATCTCTGTACAGATCTTGATGTTTGTTCATCTTTGGTCCTACTGCCCTCGGCTTCAGGAGTAATGTGGGGGCAAATTATAAAGATGTAGTGTTTCTGTATTATAATTCTGTATCTTCTCAAAAAGATTTACACATTGTTAGATTTTGTAGCTTTTATCACAATAGAAAAAGAAGTTGAACCAAGTTTTATTCCTGTTTCTTTTTCCTTTAATCTTCTTCTTATTGTCCTTTTGTTCCTTCTGTGACAGGAAGGTGAACAGAACACCATCTGTCATGTCTGTAAGTACGATGTTCTCTCTGGTTCTCCTCGTGTTGTGACAGGCTGGGGGATTAAAACGGCTACAACTTGACGCTGGCCTTCGTGTTTTAATTCAGAGACTTTTGCACTTTCACTTCACCGCGGGGTTCCACCAAAGTGAGATGAAGCTTTACCGAACCGTGACCCGTTCTGGACAAGGTTGAGCGGGTAGCTCTCAAAAATGTTCATAAAGAAGAGAAAAAAAAGTTAACACAGAATCTGTTCTTAAAAACACGACTTTTCACGGAGATTGCTCTACACGGGTCTTCTAGTTTACTTGTCTTAAGCAGGATCTGCTGAGTGTCCTGTCAGGGTCAGACCCAAGTACCGTACGGAGTCGATCAGTACATTATTCTACATCTGTCATCGTTGGATGAAGGTAAAATAAAGGTAACCAACGTTTAAACGGATTCAAGTCGTACGCAAGTATAATACAATTTTTAACCAATAGTATTGCAACTTCATGTTTTGTTTGCTGTGCTTATTTTTAAAAACTGCTGAGAACTGTGATGAAGGAAACGGAAGAATTGGCCAGAATTTCAAGAAACTGTCGATTTAACACACAGAAAAGGGCCCAAAATGTCATAAATATCTATTAACCCTAAATGGCTGAAGGTATTTGCTCACCCATCGATGAGAGTGAATGATGGGGTTGTAATAACTTCGGGTCTACAAACGGTGGAACCGTTCTGCTCCTCTCAGGAGCTCATTGGAGTCCTGCGCGGTACCGTCACAACATGCCCACCTGTCCAGTTAATAATAATATAATAACAGTTAGTCCACTCGTGACATTTACCCACTGCTAAGTATTCCATAGTCACATGTTGGAGGTTTTATGATGAAGTCAAAGTGACGGGGAGCAACAGCAACTCAACCACGATGGCACAGGCCACGTAAGATCCCGGAGCACCGTCAGGGCTTAACAAGTTAAAAACGTACACACTGATCCTGCACAAGGCGAACAGCAACATCTGTCCTCTGTGTTTACCCGTCCCTTATGGAGCAGGAGGCAGCCTTTGAGCACCCTGTGTAAACCTGTGGTCAGCTCTCAGACCAACTTCAAACCCTGGAACATAATGGGCCCAAAGGTTATATTGGTACTGTGACAGGTCACATTGGATTACTCTGTTACACTAACTTTAAATCAAATCTTATTGTGTCAAACCTGCCCTGCAACAGCAGGATGAGTGAAAGTGTTCTCTTAATGCACACATGTCCACGATGCAGTTTCATTTTCAAAAATACTGCCATGCAAACACATGCATGAAATTGCACATTGCCTCCTTTGTGGTGTTTGCTCAAGCACAGTAGATGCAAAGTCTGCTGCAGTTCATAGGAAGATCTGACCAGGTAAGGTGAGCCATATCTAAAAAATATTACAGGTTAGAAAAGTTGTACTGCGTTTAAAAAAAAAAGAAAGGAATGTAACTTTATTTTTGCTCCTGTTGAAACAATTGAATGAGGAAATCAGTCACATTGCTAGAAAAAAAAAACAGTCATCAATGATGGAGTTGTACAGAAGTGAAAGAGAACTGGCAAATGAGGGAGGCAGATTAGTTTCATGGATATGTGGAAAGTTCAGAGTAAATATAACACCAGAATATGTGGCTGGTTTCTCTGAGTCAAAGCAAATACAAGCAAACAAAGTGCCAGCTACCCTGTGGGGATGGATTGATGGACAACATCCAGAAGGGGAAACTTAAGTGAGCATCATGGTGTAGCCATTGGACATATCTGATGAAGCTTTGAACGTTTTATATCTGGTCTTCCTGTTGGACTTTTTATCATGACCACATGATTTCATCTTTAGACCTTTCTAAAGAAATCCCAGGTCTGATCGAACAAATCTATCATACATTCTCGTTTGTAGCCCGGAAATCATCAAACTGGAGCGTTTAAACCGGTATTAGCAGGGGATCTTCACCTTCCTGACGTCCGTTCACCAAATTAAAAAAAGTTCAAACCACAGTAAAAAAAGATAAATCACAATGCCACATTGCTGGTTTCTAAAAACAAAAACAATGTCTCCTCCTTTTGATGTTACAGATATGCCTCCTATCTTCTCAAGTGGCAGTTTTTGTTAAATACCATGAGGGGTCATAAGTTTTCTCGGTTGGCATTGAAAAGAGGACATGAGGATGATATATAAAAAAAAATTACATTTTAATTTAGCTTGTTTTTTTTTCTTTTTTTTTCTGACATCCAAGGGCAGATTGTTCCTCAACTGTGGAGCCGCTGCAGCGAAGGAACGATCTCTTAGTCTCCGCTTTGATTTAGGGTCAATAAGGAGCTGCTGGTTGGCAGACCTGAGGGAGCGGCAGGTGTATGGGAGTGAAGCAGCACAGAAATGTAGATGGGCAAACCATTAAGAGATTTAAAAGCAAATAAGAGAACTTTAAAACGGACCTAAAACATACAGGCAACTAATGAAGGGAGTTTATGATTTAGGTATTGTGCTCAGACCTTTTTGTTCCAGTTAAAAGTCGTGCTGCAGCGTTTCGCACAACCTGCAGGCGCGTGATGGATGCATCACTAACCCCAAGATAGAGCGAGTTACAATAATCCAGCCTAGATGAAACAAATGCATGAATCACTGTTTCAAAAAGCTGCCTTGATATAAATGGCTTTACTTTAGCTAGCTGCCTCAAATGAAAATGGCTCGATTTAACAACAGCCCTAATCTTTCAGGTTTATGATCAGCATTCATCTTAAATCCCAGATTTGTAATAACTGGGCCAACATATTGAGATCACCTCTGTTTGTTGCTCATTCAAATGTAAAACGTTTGAGGAATAGTGCAGCTGGTAAGGGAGGAAGTAGGAAAAGGAGCCTTATGCTTCCTCTCACAGCTAATTTAACATCAGCATTGGCAACTCTTGTTCTTGCAGTGAATCACACATAGAAACAAATTCACATTTATTTTTTCATTGTACCTACAGAGGAATATTTTTGGACTGATTTGCAACACCATATGCAACAGAAAACCGAGCAGAGGATCACACCTAATGGGAGAAACATTATGATCCACTTAAGTGACAAAGTCATGGACAAAGACTGTTGCTGCTCCTCGGGAAATATCACACCCACAAAGCAAACCTGACCAAATCCAATCCAAGAGTGGACCACTTCCTCCAGGAACTTTTTAGTTATAATTCAAGCATCAAATTCTGTACATCCCTAAAATGATTGTTTCCAATTTGTGTTTATTGTTCTCACAGAACATAAAATTCAACTCAATTCAACTTTATTTATATAGCGCCAATTCATGAAACATGTCATCTCGAGTCAAACTCAATCATATTATACAGATTGGTCAGAAATTTCCTATATAAGGGAACCAGTTGATTGCTTCAAAGTCTCTCCAAGCAGCATTCACTCTTGGAGAAGCGTAGAGCTACAGGGAGAGTCGTCTGCATTGTACATGGCTTTGCAGTAATCCCTCATACTGAGCAAGCATGAAGTGACAGTGGAAAGAAAAACTCCTCGTTAACGGGAATGAAAAACCTCCAGCAGAACCAGGCTCAGTGTGAACGCTCGTCTGCCTCAACCGACTGGGGCTTAGAGAAGACAGAGCAGAGACACAGAAAGCACAGAAGCACACATTGACCCAGTAATCTCTTCTACATTAGATGGTGATAGCGGGTGATCTGTCTTCTCTGGATGATGTCCAAGTTAACAGAACGTCAGACTAGGTGTACCTACTATGAAGAAAAAAAGAGAGAGAGCTAAAAGTTAAAAGCTGAAATGGCAACATGTAATGCATAATTGAAGAACAGTAGAACTCTATAGAGTGAGAAAAATAGGCCCTGATGTCCTCCAGTAACCTAAGCCTATAGCAGTAAAACTATAAAGGTAGCTCAGAGTAACATGAGCCACTCTGTTAACTGTGACATCATCCAGGGAAGACAGATCACCCGCTATTACCATCTAATGTAGAACAGATTACTGGATCAATGTGTGCTTCTGTGCTTTTTTGTTTCTCTTGTTGTGTCTCTGTTCTGTCTTCTGTAACCACCAGTCGGTCGAGGCAGATGACTGTTCATACTGAGCCCGGTTCTGCCGGAGGTTTTTCTTTCCCGTTAATGAGGAGTTTTTCTTCCCACTGTCGCTTCATGCTTGCTCAGTATGAGGGATTGCAGCAAAGCCATGGACAATGCAGACGACTCTCTCTGTAGCTCTACGCTTCTCCAGGAGTAAATGCTGCTTGTCGGGACTTTGATGCAATCAACTGGTTTCCTTATATAGAAAATTTTGACCAATCTGTATAATATGATTGAACTTCCCTTTGTAAAGTGCCTTGAGATGACATGTTTCATGATTTGGCGCTATATAAATAAAATTGAATTGAATTGAATAACACATGACACAATATTTAAAGCTAGGGTCAGCAATTTTTCCGGAAGTTTCCCCGAGTTGCTTTTTGAATGACTGCGCATGCGCAAGACCTTCTTATCTGCTCTTCCTCTCTTCAGGGGGACTATGTGAAAAAAATCTCCCAAATCCACTCCGGTCTTATTTCTTTCTACTGAGCCCTTCCTCTTCCTCTTATAAACATGAACACGGTTTGCTTCTTGGAACACTCAGCCATGTTCGAGTTTCTGCCCAAGGCTCTAGTGAGTCATTTCCAGTGGGTGTTGGTATTTATTAATCTAAGGTTAACGAAGTCTGTTTGGTCTCTGGCAGTTTCACCACAGGGTCTCCCACAGGCAAATGTCGCTAGTTGGAAAGACTCTGGCTTTATGAAATGTAGACACCTTTTGATTACGAGGGTTTTGCAGACAAGCAATAATCAGGAGACCTACTCAGCCTGACTGAAGCTTCTCAACAACGTAGTTTCTAACTTGCAGTCATTTTGAAACATTACCTTTCTATTGTAGGTTGTATTTTTGAATTAGTTCAGTTAATGGCATGTTTATATAGATTCTCTACCATATATCTTCATGATCTAGCCAGCATTAACGCCCTCTGCATTTCTATTTTTCTTCTGGCCTGAACCAGAGTGAGGCACATTGAACCTTTGCCCAGACCTCACAGGAGTACTAAGGACTGGATTTACCTCTCTCTTCTTACCATTCAGATGTTGGAATATCAGATTTATAGAATTAAATCGTGTGGTTAGAGTATTCTCTATGGAAACGCACTCCAAACCTGACCCTGTTCCACTGTCTTTGCCTTTTCAAATGATTTTGCAAAAACATCGTCATCCCATGTGTTGCTGGAGTCTCTGAAAAGCTCAAGAGGATTTTCTCCAAACACAAAATCCCAGAACATTTCAAACCAAACAGGACCCTCAGACAGAGGCTGGTGCCTCCCAAGGACAGAACCCCCAAACCTAAGATGAGCGGAATGGTGTATGCAGTTCAGTGCAGTGAGGAATGTTCTGATCTTTATATTGGAGAAACCAAACAACCTCTCCACAGATGCATGGCTCAACACAGGAGAGCTACCTCCTCAGGACAGGACTCTGCTGTCCACCTACACCTTAAGGACAAAGGTCACTCTTTTGAGGACCAAAATGTTCACATTTTGGACAAAGAAGACAGATGCTTTGAAAGGGGTGTGAAGGAAGCCATCTACGTTAAGAGAGAAAGACCAACCTTAAACAGAGGAGGAGGCCTTAGGTTCCAACTCTCAAATACCTATAATGCAGCTATAGGATTAATTCCAGCCAATCATCACCTCAATTCTCATCCTCATACGGGTGATCAAAACATTGTTCCTTTAAGCCAGGCCAATAACAACTCTAACGACTCCTCGTTACAGAGGAGTGGACCAGTTTCGGTTCAATCTGCTGGCTTAATGACTTTAACTGCCCATTACTAAGGGGTGGACCTGTTTCTGTTGAATTTGCATGTTATCTAAGCCATTACAAGGCCTTTATTAGGGAGTAGTATAAAGCTTGTTACTCCACATTGCTCCAGACTTTTTGAAAGCTTCCTGTAGAGGAAGCAAAACGTCTTCAACTACAAAAAACAAGTCCAGTTGCTTTGTTTTTTACTTTTTTTGGAATGACCATGACCTGGATAACTGAGAATCTTCACCAGCATACTGACATTTCCCTTAGATTTAGTTCAGTAATGGAAGTCAACTGGGTCAGTGGTTTGGCGAGAGTTTGGATGGGAAAATGTAGTAAGATTTGTTGTGACACCAGTTCAAACAAGAAATCGAGACTCTGGAGATGCATGTTAAAGACGCTGTGGATTCGCTAAAGCTAACCATTATCACATTTTCTGGAGTTTCTGAATTATTCAACATTACTGGACTGATATTCATAAACATATTAATAATATATTTTGTTCAGATATTCCCTTTTAATGGAAGTCTTTTATTGATTCTTGAAAATTGGAATGCTCTTGATAGAAAACTGCTATTTATTGTTAGTCGCCAGTAAAAAAGTAATTACCAGAAAGTTGTTAAAATCAGAAGTTGTTAAAGTCATCACTGCTGATGACTGGATTGACATTTACATTATGGAAAGCTTTCCTTCTCACTTAAGCTGCAACTGTATACCGGTACATTTTACCTGATTCGGTCTAAATAGACTACGTAAAACCATAAAGACTTTATATGATTATGTCTTAGGAGATGGTTGGGTTCTTGATTTACTTGTTCTGTCTGTCCGGGTTCCATGGGGTTACACTTTATCAACACTTCTTAATGTACATTATAATGAATATGTAAGGCCAGACCCCCCCCCCCCCTCCCCACGCCCATTTTGTTTGCTCTGTGTGTTAAATGTGAAATTGGAAAAGCGGATGTTATAATGATTCTAAATTAAAAAATAACTTATCGAAAATCCTCGCTCTCATGTCATGTTCAAAACATTCTTCTTCGAAATGGTCACTGCATCTGACATGTTTTCTCTCTGGCCAGAAGTTAGATGGCAAATCCGCTCTGTTCAAGTTGGCAATCCAGCAACGAGCCCGGTGGCTCATGAATCAGAAAGTTGAAATAAGCAATGTTTTATTCTACTTTTACCAGTTGTGTTGGAACATCCAATGGCCATGCACGTGGGCATTGTTGCTGTAACAATAGCTCTTGCGAATGTCAGCGGTGAAGTCCTCTGGAAATCCGAAAAAATTGTTTCTGATCGCAGCTGTGTAGAACAGCTCCTATTGACTTTGCTTGGAAAGCGTGAAGAAATGTTGACGCCGCTTCGCTTTTCCACGTCGCAGGATGTGATGTCAAACGCCCCTTACTGCCCAAATATGGGCAGTAATGGCCGCCCCCATACACAGTGATCCAGATGACAATTTATGTTTTTATTTTCTTATTGATTAAAGATAAGTTCATTAAATAACCACAAACGTATTAGTTTTAGTTATAGCTGATGGTCCCCTATATTTTTCCTTGTTGACCGAACTTCCCCTTTAACACATTATAAAGATTGTAATCTGTGTGCATCTTGAGCCGGTGTCCATCTCGTCACATGATTCTTGATATTCATTGGCTGTATTCACCCTGGGGATTTAGCAGGTAAAACAAAGAATATAATCAGCATAAAACATGAGTTTATGCTCACTCCTCTTATGGCCACACATAACGGCCCCGCGGCAATTAGAAGCAGGAGTGGAGCGAGTCAGCAGCCCTGCTGTGCTCCTCTGGAGAGATTAAAAAGAGTCAGTTTGGGTTTGCTACGCAGTTTGTTTGACCATTTAATAAAACCATGACCAAAACCAAACGTGTAAGGTTGATTGTAAAAAGTCGATCTGGACCCTATTAAAGGCCTTTTCAGGATCCATTTAGACAGTAGCTACAGCCAACGGATTGGAAGAATTTTAGCAAATCACTAAAGTTTTACATTAAACCATCATTCCACCCTGGAAAAAGAGCAGGTGAAAGGAAATGTTAAGATGGTTTTTGCTACTTTCACTTCTGGAAAGTGAAAAGTTGTTTGTAGACCTGTAATGACATGTAGAGACTAACACAGTTATAAACTTTCTGTTTTGATTTGCTCCTCTGTCCTGATTCTACCTGCAGTCAACAAAAAAAGAAATAATAATATTCAGCTGGATGCATGAAATGCTGATTACATAATCTGGAAATGGATTTCAATTCTTTATTTTGGATAAAGATATTCCAGGGCAAAGGAATTTCCTAATAGTGCCTCTGTGTTTACAGCTGGCCGTACGCATCATATCAGGACATTTCGGAAATCCTTTAATGTAAATTATCAGCCGCCATGTGGTTTGCAAACTGTGGCAATACTCGACAGCTTAAATCTCATGCTTTATTTCGCATTCACACTGCCAATGTCCGTACATCCAGTGCACTGCAGCTTTTTCATCAACAGCTTCTTAAAAATGCCAGTTAACAGCTGATCCAAGCAATAAATCAAGAAGCCTGTTGGAACTTGCTTAGCTGTCTGACTGGCATTCTTGGTTTAGCATTTTTCTCCAGGAGGCTCGGCAGAAGAATAAGGGAGTAAAATAGTGGCGATACCACTTATTATATTCCCTTTTGTTTACCTTGATTCATTTAAAATTTCCCTTTTGTGCATTCAGCTTGCTTGCATGATAGCTAAGATCAAAGCAATAGAAGTTTCACTCTCCCACATAGGACACTCCTCAAATGTTGAGTCATAGAGTGTGTGATGCTGGCTGTGTTTGTTTTAAAATGTGATGCAAACGGCATTTAACGTGACTAAGAAACACCTTTAACACCTGCCTGGGCTGCTTGTTTATCGAACGCCCACCAAAGAGGAGAAAAGTGCAAAGGTTAGCCATGTCTCTGAGGTCATCCCGCATATCAATCAATCAAACTTGATTTGTACTGCACGTTTCATACAGAGTAAACAAGACATAATAATGATATTGATAATAAAACATTCAAGAATTAAAAGTGAGAGATAAATCTATTTATCATAGATGGTGAAGAACTGAGGAAATGCAGCCAAGCAGATCAGTCATTCTATAACGGATACAGAATTATTTGACCAAAGGTGGCATAATATTGAAATGCATTTAGAAATTTGATGAAGCGGATTGTTGTAAGTCTCAGACAATTCTGTTCTGAAGCATTGCTGCTTTGTATATTTATTAAGACAGTCATTTTGTTTGTTTAAAAGCTGTACATGTATATGAACTGTGTCTTTTCTTCTCTTTTCTTTGTTTGTTCAGTGTTTATTTTTTTCTTGTTTTCCCAATTTTAGTTACATTATTTATGTATGTAATTTTCAATGTCCATTTATACAAAAAAAGGTAAACTAAAAAGTGAAAAAAGCAGATCACTCATTGACACAACAACGACCTGAGAGGCCAACATCTGGGATGAAGGAGATGTTAACAGATAAACTGTGGATTATAACGAGTGGCAGTGGCCTCTGTTGTGATCGGTTAACAAACATCCTCGACAAAGTTAATGAAATTTGACCGGTTTAGAAATTCAGATTATTTAAATTGCTGACAGAGCTGCACAGAGGCGCAGTTGGTAGCACTGTTGCCTTGCAACAAGGAGGTACTGGGTTTTTTCTGCATGTTCTTCCGTTGCATGAATGAGTTCTTTCCAGGTGCTCTGGCTTCCTCCCACAGTCCAAAAACATGACTATTAGGTTTATTTTGTCCTGGTTGTCTCTGGGTTGCCCTGTAGCAGACAGGTGAGCTGTCCAGGGTGGACCCCGCCCCTTTTCAACTGACTTCTGGAGATAAGGGTGGATATATATATATATATATATATATATATATATATATATATATATATATATATATATATATATATATATATATATATATATATATATATATATTACATTTTACATTACATTACATTGTATTTGCATTACAAATACATTTTATTTGTAGTGCACTCTTTACATTTAAGAAAAATCTCAAACTGCTGCAGGTAAAATCATCATAGAAGGGTAAAATCAAAATGTAAAACTTAGCATCGCTTTAAAACACTTATGAATAAAATCAATAGCATAATTGTGAAATGTTCAAAGTCATATGTCCTGCTAAAAAGAAATGTTTTTAATCCTTTTTTAAAAGTCTGAATAGTCTGTGGGGCATTCTAGGTCCGAGGAGCCGCAGAGCAGAAGGCACGGCCCCCCATGGTGCTAAGCTTAGTCTTGGGGAGGAGGTGGTGGTTGGAGTGCTTGGTTTGAGTGCTTGGTTCAGTGTTTGAGTGTTCCTTCAGGTATAGTGGGGCATTTCCATAGATGCAGTGGTGGGTAAGAATTGAGATCTTGTATTGAATTCTTGCAGAAACAGGAAGCCAGTGAAGGGAGTGGAGAATGGGTGTGATGTGGTCATACTTTCGGACTCTCATCAGGATCCTTGCAGCACTGTTCTGAATACACTGTAGTTTCTGCAAACTCTTGTTAGGCATCCCGATGATATATATATATATATATATATACTATATATATATATATATATATATATATATATAGAGATAGATATATATATTAGATATAGAGAGAGGAGATTAGAGATATATATAGATAGTAGATATATAGATATCTAGATCTATATATATATATCTCTATCTAGAGATAGATATATTCTAGATTTATATATATTATATTTATATTCTCGATATCTATATATCTATTATCTTATATATATATATATATATATATATATATATAGTATCTCCAGAAGTCAGTTGAAAAGGGGCGGGGTCCACCCTGGACAGCTCACCAGTCTGCTACAGGGCAACCCAGAGACAACCAGGACAAAACACCACACACACACTCACTCATACCTAAGGGCTATTTAGAGTTACCAATTAACCTAACAGTCATGTTTTTGGACTGTGGGAGGAAGCCAGAGCACCTGGAAAGAACTCACTCATGCAACGGGAGAACATGCAGAAAGAACCCAGTACCTCCTTGTTGCAAGGCAACAGTGCTACCAACACCAGTGCTACCAGTAGGTGTAGATATATATATATATATATATATATATATATATATATATATATATATATATATATATATATATATATATATATATATATATATATATATATATATATATATAAAATGGATTGATACATTGCTTATTTTTTTCTTATATTTATGTAATTTTAGCCACCTACAATAATGATTCTGGGATACTTTGTGTGGACAACAAAGAGAAAAAAGTCAGAAATAAAAGCAGCCTCATTGTTTGAGTGGTCTGTAGACTTTAAAACATCATAAAGGAAGAGGTGGGTAGTAACTAGTTACATTTACTTGGGTAACTTTTTGAGAAAATGTACTTTTAGGAGTAGTTTTACTGCACTGTACTTTTCACTTTTACTTTAGTGAATATGATTTAAGTATCGATACTCTTACTTAAGTAAAATTTCTCATAAAAGTTAAGACAGCAGACTTAACTCTGATTCGCCCTGTCAGGTCCTCCGGACGAAGAGAGATTTCTCCCCTGTGCTGGCTTGTGGGTCTTCGGGCCCCATGAGGCCCCATGCCTGGATGCTTTGTCCAGGGGGACTCTCTCTCTCCTCAAGAGCTCCAGGAAGAAGTGGATAGAGAGTGAGGAGTGGTCTAGACTCATAGCAGGGAATCCCTGCTGTGAGGGGCTGTCTTGGCATGGGTGTGAACTTCCTTGCTCACAATCCATTTTGATTCCTTCCCCATGTCACATGTTCAAAATTCCCTCTGAACTTTGCCATGGCGCGATGGCATAACACTGAAGTAGTGTTACTCTTACTTGAGAACAATTTTTGGCTACTTCTTCCACCTCTGCATAAAGAAGAACTGCTGTAAATATTTAAATGAGGTACAATTGTCAAGAGAAATTTCCTTTAAATCACGTTTAGTAGAGAGAATGTCCCACATGCCAACCTTTTCCTCTTTCTCTGGCTAGAAATGAGAAAATGTAGGTTGGAAGCAAACCTTCAGTCAATGTCCATGAGCTAAAACCATGAATTTAAGAATTTAAGTTTTAAAAAGTCTTAATGACGTTCAGCCTTGTCTTTCTCAAACTTACCACAGTTGTTTAACAGTCTGTGTTAAACAAATACCATTTCAATTGTTTACATAAATCATCGCTGCACCTTATCCTGTAATTTACTGCAATTTACTTTGATTTTTCAAGCTGTATGCAAACGAAGTTACGTTCTGTACGCACTCTGTGCATACAAAATGACAAATAAAGTTGTCTAAGTCTGTCTAAGTCTATACTGCTGCATTTATCATCTTTTCTAACATGATTTTTATATTAATAATTAATAATGAACTAATACTAACATCATCTGTAGTCTGGGTGCTTATTTATGGGGTGCTTCATATCAAACATATTGTAACTGTGTTTGATATGATGTCCACCTAGACTTGGCTTTTAATCAAGGCTAGGTGGACATTTGGCAAATTATAATTTATTTTAATATTTTATTTAAATTGAAACATTTATCCTATTATATTTTTATCTGCATTCAATTTTTCTTTTTGCATTGTGTTTATGTATTTTAGCATTCAGTTTTTATCTTTTATCTGTACAGCACTTTGGTCAACCCCGGTTGTTTTAAATGTGCTTTATAAATAAAGTTTGAGTTGAGTTGAGTTGAGTAACCTTACTGTTGATATGTCAGCACAACTACCATTAAAGTAGCATAGTATGAGTTCCAGGATTTTAGCAGACGTCTGCCCCCTCTGGTGATAAATTGAAATGACAGCAGTGTTGTGCACATGCTGACGAAAAGAGAAAAAGCATCTACTGCTGCGACTGCGCAGGCCTTTTGTTTAGAGGCGTAATGTCTTCTGAGATAAGAAAGTTATAAATATTAAAGTTAGACCGTGTTCTCTCGCTAATGCATCAATAGTGGTGGAGACTGTAGCCAGTTGAATGATAAGCATCTATAAGCGCCAACTTCTGTATGTTGACCTGAAAAATTATTTCATACACCTCAAATTAAGCTATTTATTTGGTAAAATAAATACCAAATAAGACCTCAGATTGCGCCCTAGGGGCGCAATCTGAGGTTGAGGGTCTTGCTCAGATAGCTATTGATTATGATATTCTACCTGTTTACATTGTCAATGAGAGGTTTTCATCATAGTCATGAATATCACATTTAATTAGGGGTTTTAGGGATTTAGTTTAACTATTCCTTTAGCTGGGTGGAATGATTATGATGCAAACAACTGCAATCACCTTTTTGAAACAAGAAATAAATGCAAACATTTGAATTTATGGTGAATTTTCTTAAATACACATGGTGAATGTCATGCATACAGACATACACTCCCACAGATACTATAATAAATCTCCCTTAGCAGGTTACAGAGACACATTGCACTTTTTTGAAGGCTAAGTAAGTCCCTGCTTCAAATTCCCTGGATATTTAACCTCTCTTCCTATTAGAAATCATGTTGCCCATAAGCAATAATTAGAGTCTACAAAAAACAATGCTGCATTTTGAGCCATAGCCTAAAAAACTTTAAGGAATCCCACATTCCTTCGCATCACAAGACGAGTAAGCACAACTCACCTCATTGAAATTAACACAACTTTCTGGAGAGAGGAGAGTGCTGAAGGTCTTTTGGTATAGTTTGGTGAGTTTTCATGCATATCTAGGCCTCTGTTCTAAAAGGCAAAAAAAAAAAAGAAAGAAAAGAAACCATGCGATCCCGACAGGTCTTCACTTTTCTCAGGCCTAATTGCAACCACATATTCCCAAACCGCACAAAAGTCTTAATTACAGTGACACTTTCTCAGGGCAAGACAGGACAGACTGGCATTTAATGTCCTACCTAAGTAGGAGTTTCTACGTCACGTACAGGCAGATGAAAATAAACCAGTCTTGCCTGTTATCCAATCTTGCCTCATTTTTGCAGTTCTTGCAATCAAAGGGGATTAAAGTGTAGTTTCTCTCACCTTTTAATAGTTCATGACTCAACTTCTTTATCTGTCACTGTGCAACTTCAGGTGGGATTAACCTCATTCAGATAGATTCTAGCGAAAATGACTGAATGGATGGCAAGCATATTTACATCATACTATATAACTTCCATGAAAATACACATACACGTACACATCATATATACTCTAGTTAAGAATTACGCGTCTTTATTGTCACCATGTGTTAGCATTGTGAAATTTTCTTGAAGACAGACACCAGCTCAGGAAGCACACAGATTACATATGCAGTAAAAATGACATGATATATTCATCTAATTTTTTGTATTTTTTTATAAAATTAGTTGATTGCACTGACCAGCAGGCTTCCTGCGAAGCTTGAAGCATGCAGATAGTCTTTGGGGTCTGGTAAGACTCATATACAAGACCAAAAAGTCAAATATCAGTCCCTTTGCGAACGATATGAATTACTGTGTTGTTGCATGAATAAATCACCCAACGCTCCCTCGATGAACCACCCATGCACACAGTAAATACCGTGCAATAATTTTAAACCTTCATTTTACAGAACTGTGCAACCTGCATAGATAGATGTCCAGCCAGACATTCCCTTAGAAACTAAAGTGTGCAAATAGGCATTTTAATTTTGAGAGATTCACACAGACAAAAATAAGCAATTAGAAAGATTTATTAACATAAATTAGAGAAGCTCTTTGGTGCTCTGACCCTGGCAGAAGACTTGAAAGCTGCAAATGTTTCAGAGCTTGGATGTTTATTTTAAGATTAGGATTAGTGAAGTCTTCCCCCGGGGTCCGGACACTGGTGGTGGAGGCCGTAGGGGAGAAGTAGTCAGGTGTAGCTTGTGAGAGTGGATGAGGGTCAAAGCTCAGCTGAAGAGCAGGAGAATCCATGGGTGGAGAGCCTTGTAAGCAGAGTCTTGTGGGATGGTAGGATGAGGACTTGATGCTGATTGGCTGGTGTGTGGACACTGTACGAGGCGATCAGTGGATGCAGGTGCGCAGGGAGTGAGTCTTCCATCTTGGACCTTGGTCTAAACTTCATTTCCAGTAGCGTTCGCATGTAACAGACCATAAATTCTCATCAGGGAGCGATAGCCTTCACAGCTTTTGGAAAGAAGCTGTTTTTGAGTATGTTAGTTTTTGATTTAATGTTCTTGAAACATCTCCCTGGTGGAAGAGGGACAAACAGTGCTTTGCCTGGGTGGGTGGGATCAGTGGCACTTTTCCTGGACTCGTGCCGCATAAACTATTCATATCTTGTAGACAGCATCCCACAATCCCCCTGTGCTGACTTTACCAAGCATGCTAAAGTTAATGTTGACAGAAAAAGTTGTATCCTAAATGTTGTATCCACTCATTTCTCTTTTACAGTAACAAAAAAAACAAGTCTTGTTTCTGTAAGGAGAAAAAAAAGTTTAAAGTTTGTTAAATTATACTGAATATGTTCCTTAAAAGTCAGGTAAAGATCCTAGTTAAACGTAGATACAAACTTAATTTATCAACCATTTCTTGCTGATCTTGAACTGGTCAGAATGATGCATTTTATTTTGTTGTGCATAACTTATTATGGACAACGACTATCATTAAATCCGCTTACTTTTGCTTCTCAAATCGGAACACCAGCCTGGTCAGAGACCTTTTTCATTAGGAGCCCAACAGTTAATTATGGTATATGCTTTGTTAATTTCTCTGCATGCATGTGAATTTAGTATCTGAAATAAAAAGTCAGGTGGGTTATGTTCATTCCATCATGAGCGATGCAATTTACATTTAACCGGTAAAAGGCTGAAAAACAGTAACCCTGCAGTTCATGTTTTCCAATCAGGTTTTATCTTTCTTCTACTGCCTGTCTGGACCTGCTTCGTTTACTACTAATAGTCGAGCAGAAGTCTTCCTCTGGAATTCATGAATCACCTTTAACAGAAGGATTGCATACAGTCCTGCTTTACTGGAAGCCTTTCCATGAACTACAGTTATGATGGATATAAATTATTTTGACCTTAAGATTTCATGTGCCAAACATCAAAGAAGTCAACAGCAAACAGACTTAAATCAGATTCAGGCAGATCTTAGCTCAGTTTATTTTTTAAACTTTAAAAACCTCTCCAAGGGTCTTTGTCTATTCCGTCTGCTTGCGCTTTAGCTCTGACCTGGATAACTGAGAATTTGCCAAGACTGCTGTTGTGATTCTACCTAGCTTGGCAGCTGGGACGGGGTGTTTGTGTCCATGTGTCGTGGTTCATTCAGAGATAACTTTGCAAACCCAAGTTGTGTTCTGTTTTTAAGGAAAGGTTATCTCCTGTAGCCCTTCCTTTTTTGGAGTTTGATGTGGGGCTCGTGGGTATTTTGGTCAAACTCTAAACATGGACGAAATTTGCTGCAATTTCTAGAAGCAGAGTCCATCTATCTTACATGGTCTGCAAAGCTGAAAATTCATTGAATATCGGCACAATGATTAACTTTATGTGATTTGGAATTGGAGGGAGCCCTTCCCAGATAGATGGGCAGTAAAATCTTTTCTGTCTGACAGATTGCAGTTTGTTCATGTTAATAATAAATCGATTTCAAACTCTAGGGTCACCTGTGGAGTACCACAGGGTTCAGTCCTTGGGCCAATTCTCTTTACTATATACATACTTCTGATTGGTAAAATTATCAGACAGCATGGGATTAATTTCCACTGTTATACTGATGACACTGAGCTATTTTTATCCATAAATCTTGATGAATCCAATCAGTTACTTCGACTACAGGCATGGCTTGATGACACCAAAAGCTGAATGACTTTAAATTTACTGCTTTTAAATTCTGACAAGACAGAAGTTGTAATCTTTGGACCAGAGTCCTCAAAATATAAACTTCTTAATCAATCACTTAATCTGGATGGCATTAACTTGGCCTCTGATAATAAAGACCTGCAAACTAACAAAACTCTTGCTTCATGGACGTGGCCACACTTCTTATAATTAAATTCAATTTTATTTATATAGCGCCAATTCATAATACATGTCATCTCATGACAATTGATAAATTAATCAATTAATTTAATCTGCAGCAGCTGGCTACTATTTTCCCTCTTGGATTTTTATTATTTACTTAAGCTATGCAAATTCTCTAAAAACAAAAACAAAAAAAACAACCAAGGGTGTGTAATTTTATTATTATTATTTCTTTAACCATACTTCTTACCTGTAATCTGCAGCTGAAGGAGTTTCAGCTGAACAGCTGCAGAAAGATGCGATTGCAACACAGAAACCAAAACATCAGCAAGAGCAAATGTCAAAGTTGATCAATTATCTCCTACTACTACTACGACTACCGTGCAGTGGTTGCTTAAAATAGTTTTAATATCTTCAAGCCAAATCTGGCAAGTTCAGATCTGTTTTGGCAGTTATCAAGGAATGAATTACAGACTGTAAATACTGATTCACCCTGCCTCGGGTGAGTCAGCAGGACAGAGATGTCATCCCGGTTTGCATCACTGCAACATGCCTCTGACATTTCAATAACAACCTGCACTTTTAAGGGTGATGCAATGAAACTTGAGGATATTTTTAGTGCTATTAGAGGTAATATCTGATTCATCCAAGGATCCACCGTTTGTCTATACCCGACTATCTGGTACTTCCTTGACAGGTCGTCAGTCCATCACAGGGCAGCACAGAGACATACAGGACAAACAACCATGCATGCACACACTCTTACCTAAGTGAGCAAGAGGCTATATTCAACCCAACAGTCATGTTTTTTGCCCACACCTGTTCTAGAAGAACAAGAAAAGTTAATGCAGAAAGACCCCAGGGACCCAGAACCTTCTTTGCTGCAAGGCAACCGCCGTCTGTTCCACCGTGCAGCCGCCACTACCCGATGTCCCCTAACATAAAATAAATTCTTCAGCATGGTGCATTGCTTTCAAAGTGTGTATATCCTACTAATCGCGGTTAGGATTAAATTCCTGCGGTCCTTTGAAAGCATAATAATAACCCAGAGAGAGAGAAAAAGTCAGCAGCGTAAACATAATTTGGGCGTGGGATGTAGGAGTGTAAGGCATGTCTGCTCGCCCCGCCTTCTCCACTGCGGGGGAGTCGTCAGAGCTGGGCTTCCCCAAACAAGTTCATGGGAAGCTGTGCAGGTTTCAATGTGACGTGCAGGGGTGGTATCCCGGTGTCCTCGGCCACACCTTCAGGAAAAGCTGTCACCATGCTCTGCAGTATGCGTTAACACACGGCCATAACCTACAATACCGGCCAGCATATAAACCTTGTTTTATTCTTTTTTTTACACTTCTATGAACACAGAAAATAAAATACAAAAAAAATAATAATATTTCAAACAGAGCGGATCATTCTATTAAAAGATTTAATCATGCACAATGTCAAACTCCCACTTTTATTTCCATTTAACCATTTAAAAAAAAACAATTTTAAACAATGATTTTAAACAACGGATATTTATTAGTGTGTTTATATATATATATATATATATATATATATATATATATATATATATATATATATATATATATATATATATATATATATATATATATACACTACCGTTCAAAAGTTTGGGGTCACATTGAAATGTCCTTATTTTTGAAGGAAAAGCACTGTATTTTTCAATAAAGATAACTTTAAACTAGTCTTACCATTGAAGAAATACATAGGTGTATAGAGGCCCATTTCCAGCAACTATCCCTCCAGTGTTCTAATGGTACAACGTGTTTGCCCATTGGCTCAGAAGGCTAATTGATGATCAGAAAACCCTTGTGCAATCATGTTCACACATCTGAAAACAGTTGAGCTGTTTTCAGCTACAAAACTGACCTTCCTTTGAGCAGATTGAGTTTTTGGAGCATCACATTTGTGGGGTTAATTAAACGCTCAAAATGGCCAGAAAAAGAGAACTTTCATCTGACACTCGACAGTCTATTCTTGTTCTTAGAAATGAAGGCTATTGCATGCGAGAAATTGCTAAGAAATTGAAGATTTCCTACAATGATGTGTACTACTCCCTTCAGAGGACAGCACAAACAGGCTCTAACCAGAGTAGAAAAAAAAGTGGGAGGCCGCGTTGCACAACTGAGCAAGAAGATAAGTACATTAGAGTCTCTAGTTTGAGAAACAGACGCCTCACAGGTCCCCAACTGGCATCTTTATTAAATAGTACCCACAAAACACCAGTGTCAACATCTACAGTGAAGAGGTGGCTGCGGGATTCTGGGCTTCAGGGCAGAGTAGCAAAGAAAAAGCCATATATGAGATTGGCCAATAAAAGAAAAAGATTAAGATGGGCAAAAAAGAACACAGACATTGGACAGAGGAAGACTGGAAGAAAGTGTTGTGGATGGATGAATCCAAGTTTGAGGTGTTTGGATCACACAGAAGAACGCTTGTGAGATGCAGAACAAATGAAAAGATGCTGGAAGAATGCCTGACGCCATCTGTTAAGCATGGTGGAGGTAATGTGATGGTCTGGGTTTGCTTTGGTGCTGGTAAGGTGGGAGATTTGTACAGGGTAAAAGGGATTCTGAATAAGGAAGGCTATCACTCCAATTTGCAACGCCATGCCATACCCAGTGGACAGCGCTTGATTGGAGCCAATTTCATCCTACAACAGGACAATGACCCTAAACACACCTCCAAATTGTGCAAGAACTATTTAGAGCAGAAGCAAGCAGGTGTTATTCTATCGGTAATGGAGTGGCCATCGCAGTCACCAGATCTGAATCCCATTGAGCTGTTGTGGGAGCAGTTTGACCATATGGTACGCAAGAAGTGCCCATCCAACCAATCCAACTTGTGGGAGCTGCTTCTGGAAGCGTGGGGTGCAATTTCTCCAGATTACCTCAACAAATTAACAGCTAGAATGCCAAAGGTCTGCAATGCTGTAATTGCTGCAAATGGAGGATTCTTTGACAAACGCAAAGTTTGATGTAAAAAAAAAAAAATCTTATTTCAAATACAAATCATTATTTCTAACCTTGTCAATGTCTTGACTCTATTTTCTATTCATTTCACAACGTAAGGTGGTGAATAAGTGTGACTTTTCATGGAAAACACAAAGTTGTTTGGGTGACCCCAAACTTTTGAACGTTTATGTATATATATATATATATATATATATATATATATATATATATATATATATATATATATATATATATATATATAAATCGACACCTACATACACATTCAATCCCGTCTGCTAGAGCACCTGAAATGATGCCAAAAATAACCGTGGAACCCTCCCAGCGCACGCCTCCGGTGTTTCCTCGTCATGCAAATGGACTCTTACATCACCGCTGACAGGATAAAAGCCGAGAGAGCCTACAGGGCTACATTCTAGGCATCCTCTGCAAGATAACAAGAGGGCTCTCCCTGATAACAGAAGGAGTTCCTGTTTTCACCCTGACTTCTGCTGCTGCCATGCTGTTCAGAATGATCCTGCCTGCTTTCCTGGTGAGTGCTGCTGCGTGCTGTCCTCTGGAGAGGAGAGGGGAAATCTGTCAAATGTCTAAATGTCATTCAGTGTGAGTGAGCAGGCTGTGACGGGATGTTGTTTGTCGTTCCAGGTGGTTGTGGGGCTGATGGGGACAGCCGGCAGTCCTGTCTGTCGGCAAGGCTGCACTAAAGCAAAGCATGCCATCTCGTGCATCACGCATGTGTCTGACCTAAACACCGCTTCTGTTGCGCCCTGGACACTTGAGCACATGTAAGAAGAAAAAAACACACTCTTCCTTATGTAGCTAGGCTGTAAGTTATAGATGCTGTAGAAAATGATTGGAAGATGTGGATGTAGGACAAATGGTTTCATCTGATCTGGGCCGATCTATAAATGCAATCTTTAAAGATAACCGTCTGGCACTGAGGATGCTCTCGGTTGCTTCAGCTTTAAGCTTCACTCTGTCATTACATTCATGGATCTTCTGCTTTTTTTGTTGCTTTTTTAGGACACAATCTGACAATCACCTCCACCCTTTAAAAGGGGCTAAGTGCGGAACGTGCAGCGTGGAAAAAATGGTTGCCAAGCCCATCTTTATTAAGATATGGGTTTTCGAGAGGGTACGCAACGGGACGGACCACGACTGGTGCAGGTGTCCCTACGAGCTGCCTGTTGCATGCACATGTGTCCAGAACCAGAGGCAGTGAAAGATCCCCCGCTTTGCTATTTATCGGTGTATTTATTTATATGTTGTCTTTTTAATGTATCGGGGATATAATCACATACACCATGTAAAAATAGAAATGTTATTTTTATTGAAAAATGTAATTGAAACGGAAACAAACATGTCAGTGACATAAAATACGTATATAACATGGTTTCACATGTGATCTTTAAAAAAAATCAGAATTTGCTGCATTTTTTTGCATTTTAGTACATTTCAAGAAATGTTTTGTAAGATATTCATTTTTGGAATATCAGAGTTTTTTTATATTAGTTATCCTCTGATGTTTTGTTTTTTTTGGAGAGAGAGAAATGCAGAAAAAATGTATTTATTTGCTTGTCACTGAGATTGTTACTACTGTGTCTTTCAAGAAAAACAATAAAACATAAAAATTATCTTAATGTTTGGAGCTTTTGTTTTAAATCTGTAATATAGACTGGTTTTTACCTTCATTTATTCCAGTAAATCTCACTGAAACACAAGGTCTCATCCTGCTTTAAACTGATTTATTTAGGGAAAAATCTAATAAAATAATCAATATACCAACACAAATAAAACAAAGTCTCAATAAAGAAGAAGATAAATGTGAACAGATGCTTTTTCCATTCTTCTTAAAATTTGTGTTCAATCTTTTAGTGAAAATAAGCTTGAAATGATGCATTTTATCTGTGAAAACGGGAAAATGTTTCGTCACTTTTCCCTTTAGCCTCTCAACCTACTTTACACCTAAAAGAAAATAATTTAGTTTTATTGATTGGTGCTGAGGAAAATATACATTTTTTTATTCTTAAAATTAAATCATGCTAAAGTAAAAGAACAACAAAAATACTTTAATAAAAATAACAAAGTCGGCTGGTTCTGAAGCACATTTAAAAGGAATCTGCCCCCTCACAGATTTATTCTTTCTGTTTTCATTACTGGTGACACACAAAAGTTTCAGATCATCAAATACAATTATTGTCAGACGGAGATAACCTGAGTGGGAAATAAATCGTTTTTAAACGGTGCATTTACCAACAACAAAGTTTTCCAAACCAAGCAGGCCCCAAAGAAATAGAAGAAATATCTTTTTCTGTTCCTCAGTGGGGAAATCCAGGCAGCAAAGTGAAAGATGCACACAGATACAGACAATGGTAAAAAGTATACCAATTTTAATTGGTTTGGAAAGATATAGTAATCTTTTTCTCTTATTTTCTTAGAGCATGAACAGTAATGAGTCACTTTTCTGTACTGATGCTGAGGACAGTATTGATTTCACACAGTATGAAGATAGTTCTGCTGAAAAAGATAGTAAAACACTAAATTATTTGGATTTAACAGGATTTAAACCATTGAATATTGATAATGATATCCATCCTGAAACATATTTACTTACAGAACATAATCTCAATGCTGCATATTACTCAGTGAAAGTGAATCTTTGGATGGTTTTCCACTTTCATTTCAACAGTCGGAGTCTCAGAACAAACCTTGAGCAAAAAAACAAACAATAAATTCTCGAACATCTGTATACCAACTTATTGCAATAACAGAAACATGGTTAACTGGGGGAACCGGTGATCAGTTTATGTTAGAAGGATATGATTCCTTTAATATAAACAGAGAATGTTTAATAGATGGTGGTGAAAAATTTTATGCAAAAAACAATTATTCATAAGGTTATCCATGGTTTAGTCATAGATGATGTGATGGAGAGCTTGACCCTTCAGACACACACTGACAAAGATTACACTATATATTTCTGTGTCGTGTTAATAGAAACCGTTTATAGAATCAGTTTTTGTATGTAGGGATTTGAATATCATTTTAATAAGATGGAGGACACAGAAATTAACAGATCATTTTATAATTCACATGTTTACATATGGATCAAGACCTATAACTGATAAACCAAGTTGGACAACTCAATTATGCACCACTCTTGTTGACAACATTTTCACAAACATGCATAAAAAAACAACAAGTTGCTTTCTGTTCATTGACAAAAGGGACTATTTCCCAATTTTTATGAATATTCTAAGTATAAACAAGAAAGAAGCTTTTTTCAAGAGCCTGCACGTTAACCAGTACGGCTAAAGGCACATGAAAGAATTGAGACATTTAAAACTGAAAATTTGTATTGCGACTGGGATGGAGTGTATGCAGAAGAACCAAATGAGGCCTTTTTGTCCAATTGGCAGCAATGCCACAACAATCATCGGCCAGTAAAAAAGAATCTGTCAAAAACATGCAAGTCCAGGAAAGCCATGGATGACAAAAGGCCTGCATGAAGCCTGAAGTGTTGACTTCATGTGAAGCATTTAAAAAATAGAAACAGTGAAAAATGAAAGTAGCTGTATGGTTTATGAGAACAAATTGATTTCTATTTTTAGAAGACAAAAGAAAATTTATTACAATCAAGTTTAAAAATAACTTAAAATTGACTTGAAAGATTATGAATCAAGTTTTAACAAACTGATGACCTAAAACTGAGATTTCAAGTTGTTTTATAAATAACAAAATTAGAAAATCTAGAATCTATAGTTGTGGAATTTAATAGCTGTTTTGCAAATAATGGACCCAGACTAGCAGATAAAAAGTACTATAGTGAAAACATAGAAAATAATGTCTTTATAAAAACACCATAAGCATAAATAAGAAATCCTTGTTTCTAGCTGGGGTTATTGAAACAGATGTTATTCAGACTGTTAAAGCATTTCCAAGTAAAAGATGAACTAAAATAAATCCTATTGACATGGAAATGATAATGAAAGGTTTTTAGCTTTTTGCTAAGGCTCTGGCTCAAATATGTAATAATGGTGATAAATACAATATTTGAAACTATAGCCCCGCCTCTCTTCTACAGTCATTTTCAAACATTTTGAAACAACTTTTTGTTGAACAGTTAGTTGTTGTTTTTTTTAAAGATAAGTTATACGTCAACAAAAAATGGTTTTAGGAAAAATCAAACCACAATATTTACCTTATTAAACATGATAGAGGATTATTCATCTTTATCCACTGCCCTAGATAAAGATGAATCCTCATAAAAAAAAAGATTTTGATATTATTGACCAGAATAGTTATTGGGAAAAAAAACTTGATAAATACGCAATAAGAGGAACTGTTCATTCTTTGGTAAAATGTTACCTGTAAAATCTACAACATTATTGGATTTAGGACTATAACGTAGAACACCACAGGGCTCTGTGATTGGCCCAAAACTCTTCATTATTCTTTACTGATGACATTTGTCACATTTCTAATTTATCTAAGTTTATCATGTTTGTAGACGACACAATAGTTTTCTCTTGTAAAAATAAATAAATACACTTTTGGTTGTAATAATACGGAGCCCGACAAGTGTCAGCGGGTAAAAATAAAACAAAGCAGGTAGAAAACCGTGCAGAATGTCATCACCCTCAGCACGGGCTCCCCCTCAGGGCTGAGTCCTGAGCCCCATCCTATTCACCCTGATGACACACGACTGCGCTCCCAGGTTCACCACCAATCACATCGTGAAGTTTGCAGACGACACAACGGTGGTGGGCCTGATCAGAGACAACGACCAGGACTACAGAGAGGAGGTGGAGCAACTGGTGGGCTGGTGCAGAGACAACAGCCTGATCCTGAACGTGGAGAAGACGAAGGAGCTAATCGTCAACTTCAGGAAGAACCGCCCCCACCACACTCCACTGCTCATCAACAGCTCAGCTGTGGAGGTGGTCAGCAGCACCAAGTTCCTGGGGGTGCACATCAGGGACAACCTCACCTGGTCTGTGAACACCACATCACTGGTGAAGAGGGCACAGAAACGACTGTACTTCGTACTTCAAGACCTTCTACAGAAGCATCATAGAGAGCATTCTGACCAGTTGTCTCTCTGTGTGGTGTGGAGGCTGCAGTGCCTCGACTGGAAGAACGTGAGGAGAGTGGTGAGGACAGCAGAAGGGATCATCGGGGCTCCTCTTCCCTCCATCAAGGACCTTTCATCACAGCGCTGTGTGTCCCGAGCCCGTAACATCATCGGGGACCCCTCACACCCCCTCCATCGACTGTTCTCCCTGCTACCTTCTGGGAAGAGGTTCCGCAGCATTCGCTGCAGGTCCTCCAGGCTCTGTAAAAGCTTTTTCCCCGTTGCCATCAGACTGTTGAACTTCCGAAATTGCTGAAGCCACAAAATGGACTCTGAACTGCTAAAGCCGCAAAATGCAAAATGGACTCTGTACCACATTCGCATATTGCACATTTGCACATATACCATCAGACCGTTGAACTGCTGAAGCGAAAAAATGGACTCTGAACTGCTGAAGCCACAAAATGGACACTGTAATTTACTGAAATTTACTGCATTTTACCGTGATTTTCCAAGCTGTATGCAAACAAATTTTCGTTCTGTACACACTCTGTGTATGCAGGATGACAAATAAAGTTGTCTAAGTCTAAGAATGGTGGGGGACCACTTCTTCATGGAAAACATCTCCAGTATCTACATGCAGTCACATGCAATAAATTAGAACATTTTTAAGAGGGTAATTTATTTCAGTAACTCAATTCACTATTTATATTATATACATTAACACAGACTGATGATTTTTCAAAGCCTTTATTTCTGTTAATTGTGATTTTACTTCCACCTCCATCTAAAAAACACAACATTTATGATTAAAATGTTATTTCAGACCAATAAAAAAAGCAAAATTTTTCATGCAGAACAATGATGTGGAGATAACATTTGTTATAACCATAAAAACACACTCCAATTACATCGGCAATGACGCCATATCCAGTCAGCTTTCCTATAACAGCTGAGGAGAAATAATCAAAGCTGTTTTTGGCATGGAGGGATTCTTTCCTCCGACATCTGATGCTGAAGTTAAGACAGCAAACCTAACTCTGATTCGCCCGGTCAGGTCCTCCGGACGAAGAGAGATTTCTCCCCTGTCCTGACTTGTGGGACAAAGCATCCAGGCTCCATGCCTGGATGCTTTGTCCAGGGGGACTCTCTCTCTCCTCGAGAGCTCCAGGAAGAAGTGGATAGAGAGTGAGGAGTGGTCTAGACTCATAGCAGGGAATCCCTGCTGTGAGGGGCTGGCTTGGGTGTGAACTTCCTTGCTCACTATCCATTTTGATTCCTTCCCCATTTCACATGTTCAAAATTCCTTCTGAACTTTGAACTTTACTCCTCCCACCTCTGCAAAAAGGAGAACTGCTGTAAATATTCAAATGAGGTATAATTGTCAAGAGAAATTTCCTTTAAATCACGTTTAGTAGAGAGAATATCCCACATGCCAACCTTTTCCTCTTTCTCTGGCTAGAAATGAGAAAATGTAGGTTGGAAGCAAAGCTTCAGTTAATGTCCATGATCTAAAATCAAGACATGAATTTAAGAATATAAGTTTTAAAAAGTCTTGATGACGTTTAGCCTTGTCTTTCTCAAACTTACCACAGTTGTTTAACAGTCTGTGTTAAACAAATAACAAGTGTACTGCTGCATTTATCATCTTTTCTAACATGATTTTTATGTCAATATTAATAATTAGCTAATGCTAACCTCATCTGTAGTCAGGGTGCTTATTTATGGGGTGCTTCATATCAAAAATATTGTAACCTTACTGTTGATATGTCAGCACAACTACCATTAAAGTAGCATAGTATGAGTTCCAGGATTTAAGCAGACATCTGCCCCCTCTGGTGACAAATTAAAATGACAGCAGTGTTGTGCACATGCGGTGGAGAAGAGAAAAAGCATCTACTGCTGCGACTGCGCAGGCCTTTTGTTTAGAGGCGTAATGTCTTCTGAGGTAAGAAAGATATAAATATTAAAGTTAGACCATGTTCTCTCGCTAATGCATCAATAGTGGTGGAGACTGTAGCCAGTTGAATGATAACGTCACACCCATACCCAGATGGTTCTGCCGGAATATGCAACGTATAGAGGCAGTTGCGTTAAATAGAGGATAACATGTCGGGAAATTTTAAGGCATGTATGAGAAGGAAAATAGCACCCTGTAACTTTTAGCCACTAGGGGGCATGGGAGCTGTAATTTCCAGATTTAGCACCTCTGGAGGCCATTGGCAACACTACACTGTCGCAAAATCAACCAGTCAGATTCCTCTGTGTTTTGGAATCTGATAGCAGACCACTTCGGACCACCAAACTGAGAAGTCATGCAGTAACTTGTGACGAGGCAGCCTCTGTATCTTCCTGTCTCGTTCCTTAAGGCCTGCCTCTCCCGGTTCATAGATTTGGCAGCAAAGGCCGAAAAAAATTATCAGAGACAAAACACTTGTCTCTGATAACACCAATTACAATTGGAATTCCAGAGGGAGACAGTCACTTACAACTCTATCCTAAAGCCCCCATGTAGTAAAACATGGAGTTTACCTTCCTGCTTCGGCTGCATGCGCGTGGCTGAGGAGCAGCCCTGGGGCACATCTACTAATAGCCGGGCTGCTCACTGAGTAAGTGACTGAATGATATGGGGGGAACTGCATACACACTCACCCTCTGTGTTTGTTTCCCCACAAACAAAACAGATCCACATTCCAGTGTCAAATAAGGAGTTGGCTTCTTGATACATTTGCCAAATGTTTCTAGGAGTTTACCAAGATAACCATCCCAAAACAATGTAAAGCTTTTAAACCATAAACCTTCATGAAGCTTATGTTCATATTAATATGGGCCTGCTCCTGCTTATTTCTGAAGGCCCGTCTTACCCCGGTTTAAGATTTGCCAGTAAAGGAGAAACTATTATCAGAGGCAAACATTTAAAATATGCATATTTAATTCATTTGGAATTCCAAAGGAGACACAAACTTACGTCCTTTAATTTTTCATAATACTTTCCTTTCCTGCTAATTTCTGCCTCTCTGCAAAGTTTACCTTCTCTATTATCTGTATATCCAAGATTCAATTGGTTTTGCTCAAAATTAGCATAAACCGACGCACTCTTGGCTCCACACTTTAGACCTTGTGCTGACATATGGCATTGATTGTGAAAAATTAACAGTATTTCCTCACAACCCTGTCCTATCTGATAATTTTTAATAACATTTGAGTTTAATCTAACTCAGTTCTCCACCCCCAAAAGAGGGTTCCATTATAGTAGATCTTTATCGGACAATGCTGCATCAAACTTTAAAGAGTCTGTCCCCCTTTTAATATCGCCAGTATTGCAGAAATACCCTGCAGATAGCAGCAATGTTGTGTCTTCCCATTCACAAATAGATATCTTTGTTAACGGTATGACTTCGTCATTACGTTCTGCATTAGACAATGTAGCTCCCTTGAAAAAGAAGGTGATTATTCACAGGAAGCTGGCTCCCTGGTTTAATTCAGAGCTGCGTTCCTTGAAGCACAATGTTAGGAAATTAGAGAGAAAATGGCGCTCTACACACCAAGAGGAATCCTACCTAATCTGAAGGGACAGTCTATTGTTGTATAACAAGACCCTTCGCAGAGTTAGAGCAGCATATTTTTCATCATTAATTGAGGAGAACAAAAATAATTCTAGATTTCTCTTCAGTACAGTTGCCAAACTTACACAGAGTCATAGCTCCGTTGATCCATCCATTCCCTTAGCTCTTAGCAGTAATGATTTTATGGGATTCTTCATAAATAAAATTGATTCCATTGAAAATAAAATAATTGGCATCCTCCCAAACATGATCACCTCGTCCTCAGTAAGTGAGGCAGTGTTGGAGGAATCTTTAGAACCTGCACAGTGTCTGAACTGTTTAGAAGCAGTAGAGCTTTCTGAGCTATCTAAAATTTTAGCTTCATCTAAACCTTCTACCTGTATGTTAGACCCAATCCCAACCAAGTTGTTTAAGGAGGTATTCCCTTTGATCAGTGGTCCTATTTTAGACATGATTAATTTATCCTTAGTAAATGGATATGTACCACAGGCTTTTAAAGTAGCTGTTATTAAACCTTTACTTAAGAAACCATCTCTTGATCAAGATGAGTTAGTAAATTACAGACCTATATCTAATCTTCTTTTCTTATCTAAAATTCTTGAGAAAGTAGTTGCTAATCAACTTTGCGAACATTTACAAAGTAATGACCTACTTGAGGAGTTTCAGTCAGGCTTCAGAGCTCATCATAGCACTGAAACAGCTCTGGTGAAGGTCACCAATGATATTCTCATGGCCTCAGATAATGGACTTGTGTCTATACTTGTCCTTTTAGATCTCAGTGCTGAATTTGACACAGTTGATCACAATATTCTCCTACAAAGACTTGAGCATACTGTAGGGATTAAGGGAAAAGCATTAGGCTGGTTTAAATCTTATCTGTCAGACAGATTCCAGTTTGTTCATGTTAATAATAAATCTTCCTCAAACTCTAGGGTCACCTGTGGAGTACCACAGGGTTCAGTCCTTGGACCAATTCTCTTTACTATATATATGCTTCCGATTGGCAAAATTATCACACAGCATGGGATTAATTTTCACTGTTATGCTGATGACACTCAGCTATAATTATCCTTAAATCCTGATGAATCCAATCAGTTACATCGACTGCAGTCATGTCTTGTTGACATCAAAAGCTGGATGACTTTAAATTTCCTGCACTTAAATTCTGAAGAGACAGAAGTTGTAATCTTTGGACCAGAGTCCTCAAAAAATAAACTTCTTAATCAATCACTTAATCTGGATGGCATTAACCATAGGCTAAAAGTCAACCTATTTTTGACTTTTAGCCTATGGTTTATAATAAAAATTTCCCCAAGAACTCACCGTCATCCAACCATTTTTTTCTCAGATGAAACTGTCTCCACCACTTTTGTTTACACTTCATACCACGTTCGTCCGTTCAAACCTTTCCTGCACTTCAACAAAAGTCATTAATGCATTGACCTGTTTTCCCAATGATTCCCAAATTCTCGCTCCATGATGAACACTTTTTTACTAACTCCTCAACTCAAATTAAATCAACTCCACAGTACTTTTCCACCGTGAAGCCCACACGCTGCAGGCAGATTCTCACGTACAGGTCTTTGCTTTTCTCTGGCCTGATTAAATTGCAACCACATACTCCCAAACCTTACAAAAGTCTTTATTACAGTGACACTTTCCTAGGGCAAGACAGGACAGGTTGGCATTTAATGTCTTACCTAAGTAGGAGTTTCTACGTCACGTACAGGCAGATGAAAATAAACCAGTCTTGCCTGTTATCCAATCTTGCCTTATTTTTGCAGTTCTTGCAATCAAAGGGGATTAAAGTGTAGTTTCTCTCACCTTTTAATAGTTCATGACTCAACTTCTTTATCTGTCACTGTGCAACTTCAGGTGGGATTAACCTCATTAAGATAGATTCTAGCGAAAATTACTGAATGGATGGCAAGCATATTTACATCATACTATATAACTTCCATGAAAATACACATACACGTACACATCATATATACTCTAGTTAAGAATTACGCGTCTTTATTGTCACCATGTGTTAGCATTGTGAAATTTTCTTGAAGACAGACACCAGCTCAGGAAGCACACAGATTACATATGCAGTAAAAATGATATGATATATTCATCTAATTTTTTGTATTTTTTTATTTTTTATAAAATTAGTTGATTGCACTGACCAGCAGGCTTCCTGCGAAGCTTGAAGCATGCAGATAGTCTTTGGGGTCTGGTAAGACTCATATACAAGACCAAAAAGTCAAATATCAGTCCCTTTGCGAACGATATGAATTACTGTGTTGTTGCATGAATAAATCACCCAACGCTCCCTCGATGAACCACCCATGCACACAGTAAATACCGTGCAATAATTTTAAACCTTCATTTTACAGAACTGTGCAACCTGCATAGATAGATGTCCAGCCAGACATTCCCTTAGAAACTAAAGTGTGCAAATAGGCATTTTAATTTTGAGAGATTCACACAGACAAAAATAAGCAATTAGAAAGATTTATTAACATAAATTAGAGAAGCTCGTTGATGCTCAGACCCTGGCAGAAGACTTGAAAGCTGCAAATGTTTCAGAGCTTGGATGTTTATTTTAAGATTAGGATTAGTGAAGTCTTCCCCCCGGGGTCCGGACACTGGTGGTGGAGGCCGTAGGGGAGAAGTAGTCAGGTGTAGCTTGTGAGAGTGGATGAGGGTCAAAGCTCAGCTGAAGAGCAGGAGAATCCATGGGTGGAGAGCCTTGTAAGCAGAGTCTTGTGGGATGGTAGGATGAGGACTTGATGCTGATTGGCTGGTGTGTGGACACTGTACGAGGCGATCAGTGGATGCAGGTGCGCAGGGAGTGAGTCTTCCATCTTGGACCTTGGTCTAAACTTCATTTCCAGTAGCGTTCGCATGTAACAGACCATAAATTCTCATCAGGGAGCGATAGCCTTCACAGCTTTTGGAAAGAAGCTGTTTTTGAGTATGTTAGTTTTTGATTTAATGTTCTTGAAACATCTCCCTGGTGGAAGAGGGACAAACAGTGCATTGCCTGGGTGGGCGGGATCAGTGGCACTTTTCCTGGACTCGTGCCGCATAAACTATTCATATCTTGTAGACAGCATCCCACAATCCCCCTGTGCTGACTTTACCAGGCATGCTGAAGGTAATGTTGACAGAAAAAGTTGTATCCTAAATGTTGTATCCACTCATTTCTCTTTTACAGTAACAAAAAGCAAGTCTTGTTTCTGTAAGGAGAAAAAAAAGTTTAAAGTTTGTTAAATTATACTGAATATGTTCCTTAAAAGTCAGGTAAAGATCCTAGTTAAACGTAGATACAAACTTAATTTATCAACCATTTCTTGCTGATCTTGAACTGGTCAGAATGATGCATTTTATTTTGTTGTGCATAACTTATTATGGACAACGACTATCATTAAATCCGCTTACTTTTGCTTCTCAAATCGGAACACCAACCTGGTCGTCAGAGACCTTTTTCATTAGGAGCCCAACAGTTAATTATGGTATATGCTTTGTTAATTTCTCTGCATGCATGTGAATTTATTATCTGAAATAAAAAGTCAGGTGGGTTATGTTCATTCCATCATGAGCGATGCAATTTACATTTAACCGGTAAAAGGCTGCAAAACAGTAACCCTGCAGTTCATGTTTTCCAATCAGGTTTTATCTTTCTTCTACTGCCTGTCTGGACCTGCTTCGTTTACTACTAATAGTCGAGCAGAAGTCTTCCTCTGGAATTCATGAATCACCTTTAACAGAAGGATTGCATACAGTCCTGCTTTACTGCCAGCTATTCCATGAACTACAGTTATGATGGATATAAATTACTTTGACCTTAAGATTTCATGTGCCAAACATCAAAGAAGTCAACAGCAAACAGACTTAAATCAGATTCAGGCAGATCTTAGCTCAGTTTATTTTTTAAACTTTGAAAACCTCTCCAAGGGTCTTTGTCTATTCCGTCTGCTTGCGCTTTAGCTCTGACCTGGATAACTGAGAATTTGCCAAGACTGCTGTTGTGATTCTACCTAGTTTGGCAGCTGGGACGGGGTGTTTGTGTCCATGTGCCGTGGTTCATTCAGAAATAACTTTGCAAACCCAAGTTGTGTTCTGTTTTTAAGGAAAGGTTATCTCCTGTAGCCCTTCCTTTTTTGGAGTTTGATGTGGAGCTCGTGGGTATTTTGGTCAAACTCTAAACATGGAGGAAATTTGCTGCAATTTCTAGAAGCAGAGTCCATCTATCTTACATGGCCTGCAAAGCTGAAAATTCATTGAATATCGGCACAATGATTAACTTTATGTGATTTGGAATTGGAGGGAGCCCTTCCCAGATAGATGGGCAGTAAAATCTTTTCTGTCTGACAGATTGCAGTTTGTTCATGTTAATAATGAATCTTCTTCAAACTCTAGGGTCACCTGTGGAGTACCACAGGGTTCAGTCCTTGGACAAATTCTCTTTACTATATATATGCTTCTGATGAATCCAATCAATTACTTTGACTACAGGCATGGCTTGATGACACCAAAAGCTGAATGACTTTAAATTTACTGCTTTTAAATTCTGACAAGACAGAAGTTGTAATCTTTGGACCAGAGTCCTCAAAAAATAAACTTCTTAATCAATCACTTAATCTGGATGGCATTAACTTGGCCTCTGGTAATAAAGTAAAAAACCTTGGTGTTATTTTTGACCAAAACATGTAATTTAAATCCCATATTAAACAGGTTTCCAGAGTTTCCTTTTTTCACCTCTGGAATATTGTCAAAATTAGAAACATTCTGTCCAGGAGCGATGCTGAAAAACTAGTCCATGCATTTGTTACTTCAAGGCTAGACTAATTTTTTTACTATCAGGAAGTCCACAAAATGCAGTTTGAAGCTGTTTGCTGATCCAAAATGCTGCAGCAAGAGTTCTGATGAAAATCAACAAGAGGGATCATATTTCTTCAATTTTAGCTTCCCTTCATTGGCTTCCTGTTTAATCAAGAATAGAATTTAAAATTGTTCTTCTAACGTATAAAGCCCTTAATAATCAAGCTCCATCATATATCAGAGCCCTGATTACCCCGTATGTTCCTAACAGAGCACTTCGCTCTCAGACTGCAGGTCTGCTGGTGGTTCCTAGAGTCTCTAAAAGTAGAATGGGAGGCAGATCCTTTAGCTATCAGGCTCCTCTCCTGTGGAACCAACTCCCAGTTTTGGTCCATGAGGCAGACACCCCGTCTACTTTTAAGACTAATCTTAAAACTTTCCTTTTTGACAAAGCTTATTGTCAGAGTGGCTCATGTTACCCTGAGCTACCTCTATAGTTATGCTGCTATAGGCTTAGGCTGCTGGATGACATCAGGGCCTATTTCTCTCACTCTGCTGAGTTCTCCTATTGTTCTCCAATTGGCATAGTTTTTTTTTTTTTGTTATTTCAACTTTTAACTTTTTGTTCCCTGTCTTTTTTCTCTTAATAGAAGGTACATCTGGTCTGGTGTTCTGTTAGCTGTGACATCATCCAGGGGAGACAGATCATCTGCCATTACCATCTACCATAGAAAGTACTCCTGGGTCAATGTGAGCTTCTGTGCTTTCTGTGTCTCTGCTCTGTCTTCTCTAAGCCCCAGTGGGTGGAGGCAGATGAGCGTTCACACTGAGCCTGGTTCTGGTTCTGCTGGAGGTTCTCCCCCCTGTTAAAGGGGAGTTTTCCTCTCCACTGTCGCTTCATGCATGCTCAATATGAGGGATTGCTGCAAAGCCATCAACAATGCAGACGACTGTCCACTGTGGCTCTACGCTCTTTCAGGAGGAGTGAATGCTGCTTGGAGAGACTTGATGCAACCTGCTGGGTTTCCTTAGAGAGGAAACTTTCTGACCAACCTGTAGGATTTAATAGAATTTGACTTTGGAAAGTGTCTTGAGATGACATGTTTTATGAATTGGTGCTATATATATAAAATTGAATTGAATTAAAAGTTGCTTTTTTAAACGTGACATCTTTATATTTTGGCATTTTGTGACTGTGCATCTCTATGCTCCAGACCTGCAAACTACCAAAACTCCTGCTTCATGGATAAGGCCACACTTTTTATAATTCATTACAATTAAATTTTATTTATATTATTTATATTATTATTATTATTATTATTATTATTATTATTATTTATTATTATTATTATTAATATTTCTTTAACCATACTTCTTACCTGTAATCTGCTGCTGGAGGAGTTTCAGCTGAACAGCTGCAGAAAGATGCGATTGCAACATAGAAACCAAAACATCAGCAAGAGCAAATGTCAAAGTTTAGCAATTATCTCCTACTACTACTAAGACTACCGTGCAGTGGTTGCTTAAAATAGTTTTAATATCTTCTAGCCAAATCTGGCAAGTTCAGAACTGTTTTGGCAGTTATCAAGGAATGAATTACAGACTGTAAATACTGATTCACCCTGCCTCGGGTGAGTCAGCAGGACAGAGATGTCATCCCGGTTTGCATCACTGCAACATGCCTCTGACATTTCAATAACAACCTGCACTTTTAAGGGTGATGCAATGAAACTTGAGGATATTTTTAGTGCTATTAGAGGTAATATCTGATTCATCCAAGGATCCACCGTTTGTCTATACCCGACTATCTGGTACTTCCTTGACAGGTCGTCAGTCCATCACAGGGCAGCACAGAGACATACAGGACAAACAACCATGCATGCACACACTCTTACCTAACAGTCATGTTTTTGCCCAAGCCTGCAATGTCCCCAAACATAAAAGAAATCCACAATTTAATTTAATGATCAACACTTAAAAAACAAAAAGCGATTTATTATTGAGCCAGCATCCCAATATTTTTAGAGTATCACATATAAAGTACAAAAAAATGGAGGCGCTGACAAAATGGAAGCCTCATCTTGTTCAAGCTGGTCAGCAGATGCCTCATAAGTTATAGCGTGAAGCAAAAAAAATTATTTCAATAAAATAAAAAGCATGAGAATTGCTGATGCCAATTCTGAAAAAGCTTGAAAGTGCTTTTTGCAGTTTAAGTGTTGCGCAAAGCTGCTTTCAAGCTCGGGCTTGAGCTTTTCCACTTGTTTTCATTCTGCTCTGCAGGACTACAGTTAGTGCTTGTTATTTAGCATGCAACAGAAACAAATTTCTTAAAATACTTTTCCTCCCCCTTAGAAAGTTCCCCTGGATCAGTGCTGCTGTGCTCTTTCTGTGTCTCTGCTCTGTCTTCTCTAACCCCCAGTGGGTCGTGGCAGATGGTCATTAAAACGGAGCCTGGTTCTGGTTCTGATGGAAGGTTCTTCCTGTTAAAAGGGAAGTTTTCCTCTCCACTGTCGCTACATGCATGCATGGTGTGAGGGATTGCTGCAAAGTCAACAACACAATCCCAGTGACTGTTCACTGTGGCGCTACGCTCTTCCAGGAGGAGTAAGTGCTGCAAGACAAAAACTCGATGCAACCTGCTGGGTTTCCTTAGATAGAAAACCTTTTCAATTTAGTTTTATTCATACAGTGCCAATTCATCAACAATGTCATCTCAAGGCACTTGACAATCTGAATAATAAACTGAAATTGACAGTTGGAACGGATGTACTTGGAATCTGTCTGCATGATTCAATACAAATCACTTTTTAGTTAAGTATCTTAAGACGACTTGTGCTGAGATTCAGTACTATATAAATCAACTGAATTAGATTAAACTAATGATGCATGGGCACAATCATACCCCAGAGTAAAGGTTTAATCTAACAACTACCGCGTCCTCCTGTAAATAAACATATGGTTTAATGGTGGGGAATCAGAAAGCCTTTTTTATCTCAAAAATGAGAAAAGTGACAACAAAAAACTATTTAAAATTCACTGCAGGCCCTTAAAAACAAAAGTTATCAATTATCAAGCATGCTAGCACAACAATTACGCAAAGTAGAGCAGCTTTACCACTAAACTGCACAGATGACTAGATTCAATCTCATTTTTAAATATACTGATATTTATTGATTACGGAAGCAACGGTGTAAAATAACAGTAAACGTAAGAATGCCAATCATGATTTTAGTTTTTTGGAATAAGCAAACCTCATCAGCTAGTGTTTATCCTTATCACGATAAATCACAGTTAATAGCACAATAAAAAATGTTTTACCATTAATGATAATATGATAATTTGCCATCGCAAAATTCACTGTATTTACTGTACAGCACATCAGCAGACGCACATGGGTGTTTTTAAGTGTGTGTCTTTTTTCTTATTCTGGTGTAATATTGTAATTTTATGAGAACCTGAAATTAGCGTTTTCATTACAACCATCAGAAATGAACCTTTACTGTTTAATTAGTAGATATATGTGTTTTCCATTTTTAATTAAATTACTAATGTATAAAGGTTAATCAATAATATTCCAATTTATTGAGATGAGTTTGCTAAAAAAATAAAAAAAAATGATCGCAGAGATTTAACACAGTAGACCGTATCTGATTTAGGTAAGCAGGTGTGTCACAAAAAAGTTCAGATTCTTGGCACAAAAACCAAGAACCTTTACGATCAGATAACCTGAGAAATGCTGGTAAACTCTTCCTCAGCATGGTGCAGTACTTTAAAAGCGTGTATATCCTACTCATCGCGGTTAGGATCAAATTCCTGCGGTCCTTTGAAAGTATATTAATAACCCACAGCGGGAGAAAAAGTCACCTGCGTAAACATAATTCAGGCGTGGGAAGTAGGAGTGTAAGGCATTCCTGCTGGTCCCCGCCTTCTCCGCCGCAGTGGAGCTGTCAGAGCTGGGCTTCCCCCAAGCAAGTTCACGGGAAGCTATGCAGGTTTTAGAGTAGAGTGACGTACAGGCATCCCGGTGTCCTCGGTCACACCTCCAGCAAAAGCGGTCACCGTGCACTGCAATGCGCGTTAACGCACAGCCATAACCTACAATACGGGCCAGCACAGAAACCTTGTTATAATCTTTTTTTACACTTTTATATACACAGAAAATAAAAAAGGAAAAAAATTAGGATTTGTTTTTCGTATTTTTTTTCCATTCTTCTTAAAATTTAAAAAGATAGATGCTAAATTACAAAATATTTCAAACAACAGAGTGGATTATTCTATTAAAAGATTTAATCATGCACAATGTCAAACTCCCACTTTTTCTTTCCATTTAACCAATAAAGAAAATGATTCTAAACAACGGATATTTTTTAGAATATATATATATATATATATATATATATATATATATATATATATATATATATATATATATATATATATATATATATATATATATATATATGACAAAAAATAAATAAAATCAACACCTAAACACACATTCAATCCCGTCTGCTAGAGCACCTGAAATGATGCCAAAAATAACCGTGGAACCCTCCCAGCGCACGCCTCCGGTGTTTCCTCGTCATGCAAATGGGCTCTTACATCACCGCTGACAGGATAAAAGCAGAGAGAGCCTACAGGGCCACATTCTAGGCATCCTCTGCAAGATAACAAGAGGGCTCTCCCTGATAACAGAAGGAGTTCCTGTTTTCACCCTGACTTCTGCTGCTGCCATGCTGTTCAGAATGATCCTGCCTGCTTTCCTGGTGAGTGCTGCTGCGTGCTGTCCTCTGGAGAGGAGAGGGGGGGAAATCTGTCAAATGTCTAAATGTCATTCAGTGTGAGTGAGCAGGCTGTGACGGGATGTTGTTTGTCCTTCCAGGTGGTTGTGGGGCTGATGGGGACAGCCGGCAGTCCTGTCTGTCGGCAAGGCTGCACTAAAGCAAAGCATGCCATCTCGTGCGTCACGCATGTGTCTGACCTAAACACCGCTTCTGTTGCGCCCTGGACACTTGAGCACATGTAAGGAGAAAAAAACACACTCTTCCTTATGTAGCTAGGCTGTAAGTTATAGATGCTGTAGAAAATGATTGGGAGATGTGGATGTAGGACAAATGGTTTCATCTGATCTGGGCCGATCTATAAATGCAATCTTTAAAGATAACCGTCTGGCACTGAGGATGCTCTCGGTTGCTTCAGCTTTAAGCTTCACTCTGTCATTACATTCATGGATCTTCTGCTTTTTTTGTTGCTTTTTTAGGACACAATCTGACAATCACCTCCACCCTTTAAAAGGGGCTAAGTGCGGAACGTGCAGCGTGGAAAAAATGGTTGCCAAGCCCATCTTTATTAAGATATGGGTTTTCGAGAGGGTACGCAACGGGACGGACCACGGCTGGTGCAGGTGTCCCTACGAGCTGCCTGTTGCATGCACATGTGTCCAGAACCAGAGGCAGTGAAAGATCCCCCGCTTTGCTATTTATCGGTGTATTTATTTATATGTTGTCTTTTTAATGTGTCGGGGATATAATCACATACACCATGTAAAAATAGAAATGTTATTTTTATTGAAAAATGTAATTGAAACGGAAACAAACATGTCAGTGACATGAGATACGCCTATAACATGGTTTCACATGTGACCTTTAAAAAAAATCAGAATTTGCTGCGTTTTTTTTTTTTTTTTTTTTTTTTTTGCATTTTAGTACATTTCAGGAAATGTTTTGTAAGATATTCATTTTTGGAATATCAGAGTTTTTTAATATCATTTCTCCTCTGATGTTTTTTTTTTTTTTTTTTTTTGGAGAGAGAGAGAGAGAGAGAGAGAAATGCAGAAAAAAATGTATTTATTTGCTTGTCGCTGAGATTGTTACTACTGTGTTTTTCAAGAAAAACAATAAAACATAAAAATTATCCTAATGTTTGGAGCTTTTGTTTTAAATCCGTAATATAGACTGGTTTTTACCTTCATTTATTCCAGTAAATCTCACTGAAACACAAGGTCTCATCCTGCTTTAAACTGATTTATTTAGGAAAAAGATCAAATAAAATAATCAATATACCAACACAAATAAAACAAAGTCTTAATAAAAAAAAGACAAATGTGAACGGATGCTTTTTCCATTCTTCTTAACATTTGTTTTCAATCTTTTAGTGAAATTAAGCTGGAAATGTTGCATTTTATCTGTGGAAATGGGAAAATGTTGCATCACTTTTCCCTTTAGCCTCTCAACCTACTTTACACCTAAAGGAAAATAATTTAGTTTTATTGATTTGTGCTGAGGAAAATATAAAAAAATGTATTCTTAAAATTAAATCATGTTAAAAGAACAACAAAAACACTTTAATAAAAATAACAAAGTCTGAAGCACATTGAAAAGGAATCTGCCCCCTCACAGATTTATTCTTTCTGTTTTCATTACTGGTGACTGTTGTGGGAGTTTTGGGTGGAATATTAAACAATAGTAACTGAGTTCCCATCTTTACTAAATGACGAGACGGTGGTATAACGTTCCAGCACTTTTATTGAGAAACAGAGCAGAGATTCACATAGATGGAAAGTAATCGCACCCCACGGTTCCGCTGCAGTCTCTGTCTGCCCTGTCTCTGTCTGCCTCGCTTTTCGGGCTTCCCCTAATACTGCACCGTGGCCTTCCCATGAGACAAAACAAAGACAGTCTATCGTAAACAATCAGTATCCCTCAGCAGCTGCAGCATTTGGCCTTGCAATCAGAAAACAGTGGATCTTATACACAGACATCAGGTCTCCAGGCCTCCTCTGTCCGAGTGGTGTGAGGCCATAGTGACTTCAGAATAATAATTCTTATAACATTCCTCTCTTTTTTTTTTTTTTTTTTTTTGATGATGGCGTCGTCAGCATCAAGACAAAACAAGATGACCCATCACTTGAAAATGTGAACAAAGCACAGAGGAACCATTTCTGTAAACTCGTAAAGTGGGACCCAAAGGGTTCCCGTGTTGGAACCGGGTAGTGCTGGAACTTTTAGTACAGATCAACATGAATGCTTCATAGAGCTTTAACACACAAGATCAAAGATTTAGCTTTCATCTACAATTTAGGATTCATCTAATTAGGTAAGGCCTGTTTTAGGTACCTATGCGCACATTATTTTAAAATTACATTAGACTATGGTAAGCTAAACCCTGTTCAGTAACCAAGGTCGAATCCGTCTACTCTTCACCCACCCTGTAAAACCCCTTACTTGGTTCTCCATTTACCATTCCCATGGACAATCATCCATGACTTTCATACCTTACAAATCCAGGAGTACCACTGAGGGGCATCAGAGGGCAGGCTGGGTCTTTGTCATCAGAAAAATTCATCCTATCTAAAAGATGACAAAAACTGATTTGACCCCAGGTGAAATCACGCTCTCGGCCAATCTGAGCCTGAAACCCCTGTATTGAATCTAAGTCTTATCATTACCAGCTAATATTAAAGGATCTTTAGAGCCAATCCGATCCTGGTTCTTCCTATATCAAATCAAAAGGTGCATAAACCATAGATCCTTGTGTGTCTGAAGCAAACAGTTTCCATTTTTACCATAAAACCATATTGATCAACATGATGTAATATTAAAGTGTAGATCTCATAACACAAAAAAATCAAACATGTGAGTCAGTGGAACAGAGCAGTTAAACAAACAGCAACACAATATGAGAAGAGTTCCTAAACGTCAAGAACGCAAAGTTAAGAAAGCCTTCAGGCCATTCAGGCACAAGGCAGAAAATAATCTAATCGCGCTTAGGGTCTCTTCAGGCAACTCCTCCCGTTGAAGAATAAGGAATCAGAGTTCTCTGGCTTCTTCATCCCCAGTCCTCTTCTTGGTTCCTCCTCGCAGGCTGGACGATTGAGCTGGATGGTAATAAGTGTTCAGTTCTGGATGGGCACTGAGCATTTTATTTTGCATTTCTCTCTAATAAAACACTTTGTGAAGATGGTCTGCAGACACGAGTCCTTGTTCCCACTAGAGAACAGAAACAAGGTGTAATTAGTGTTCTTATCAAAACCCCTTTCATGTGTCATTTATTAAAACATTCTTCAAGCACTTTCACATTCAAGATATTTCTGTGCACAATTATTTAGCTTTCAGAATTCTGCAATTTAATTATTAATTAAAATAGTAATCTTTAAGTTCAAATGTATATGCAGTAAATTCTCAACAGAATGCTTTCAATGTGTGTCTTAACTGTTGTTGTCTGACAGTTGAAGTTCTCTGCAACATAATTTCATCAACATATTCATTTCATGACATTTCCCAATTATTTTAAAAAACCCAACTGAGAAAAAGAAAGCCTTTCCATGTGAAAGCCTTTTCCCTCTTTCTCTCTTTTTTTTTTTTTTTTTTTTTTTGAAGAAAGCGAAGGTGCTGTTCTGCACAGAAAAGACAAAATATTTATACCATGCTGCTACTGTTCAAGGATGCCAAGGTTCTACAACACAAAACAAAGCAGAGAGCAGGAGAGAACAGAAGTTTTTTTGAAAATGTTCTAACATTGTTGAACAACTAAAGCTACTTAAGCAAATCAGAATTAGTTCCCAAATTAATCCTAAAATAAAGTAAACCTTACATTGTGTACATTGTGATTATTTATTTATTTATCTTAAACTGAGGATTAAGGACTTTGATTAAGAAGTTCTTGGGTGAACGCGTCTCTGCGTTCCTATTTGTCTAGGCCTCTGCAATCTGATCTATGATCTATGTATTCTGAGTGCCTGGTCAGGAAGGGTTAAGGTTCTCTGAAGCTTTCTGTTTTCAGCAACCCTGAAAACCCAGAACCCTTTACAGTCAGTGTTAGGTGTCAGGTAACATGTGGGACCACCTCGTCGTCTCTCTGGTTCCACCAGCTGTGTCAAGTCCACAGCAGCTCGTCCTGGGTGCCATGCCCCAGGGGTCTCCACACCCCCCCTGTGTGGAACGTCTCTCATTGTAAGGATCTCACCTTATGTCCCGTTCAAAACAGGAGTTCCAATGTGGGGTGTCTTTCCTGCTTTAATGTTCCTCAGAGAAAACCTTCATTCATTGATATCACCTTCAAGCTGTTACCCTTTTATCATCACAGCCCCCCAACCATCCTGACCAGATCCAAAATGTCCCCATAATTTAATCTAATTAAATTAATCTTACTTATTTTCTGTATGTAGGACGATAACCATTAAATTATCCTGATCTAAAAGCTGTCAGGTTAAAGGTTTGCTAAACTCAGTGTTGTGTTTTTTCCCTTAGGATGTTTAACTGGTTAATAAGACTATTGAGATATTTGTGTTCTAGTTGAAAGAAATTAAATCTCCATAAATATTGTAACCATTGTACCCTGATGCTTTAATCCTAAATTTACCCATGTTAGTTAGTAGGATGTGTCATTATGCTAATTTTTTGCAACCTTATCCATTTTAGCCAGTAACCTTTTCTTTGCGTTTTATTGAAGCCTCAGAGTAGCAGAAATCAGCTTACTCTAAGATGATCATTAAATTAAATGCTATTTAAAAGTTCAGGTTACTCTACGTATATAGTGAAAACTAATTAATTCATTTATTTATTTAACTGTTGGTATAATACCCACTTAATTTATTAAGTTGCTCTATGATTCCATCAAGTTGCATCTTTAAAAGTTTTCACCTTTACATAATCCTAATGTGTTTTATAATGTGTGTTTTGTTTTAATTGTGTACAACAAAATCTGAAGTGAAATGCATGAAGTCGTGTCTGCAGAACTCATCTTAGTTTGTTGTCGAAGGTTGTCCGATGCCTCAGTCATAGTCCTTCAATGTCCTTTTCCAGTCCAATGTCTAAATTCAGCAGCCCAACATTCTCCTTCTCATCAAGAGTCCATCCTCCAGTCCTCACGCCTGCAAACAGAATGAATTCTGCCAGCATTTTTTGCCAAAGAAAACGCTCCATAGGTTGAAAAGAAATTACAGCAAAACAGTCACAAACATTTTAACTACAGTGTTTTCTCTCTAACATGACAAACATAAAAGAAACAAAAGGATAGAAAAAAAAAATAAATCAAACTTTGTCTCTGACAAAATAAAACTCAAAACTGGATCAAGCTGAAGTCAATGACATCACCTTTAGTCCTTGTCCCAAGGATCAGCCCCCATGGCACTGCGGCACTGTTTCTGCATTCTCTCGCATCTGAGAATGTCTAAAATGAGACTAAATCTCTATGTTAGCACAATCCTATCATATTGACCAGGTTTCTTTGCAAAGAAAAGAAGCAGAAAGATAGAGCTGTTAATAGCAGAAAGCAACAAACATTTTTAAGACACCACCTTTCCTGCTGGAAGATCTGGCATAACTTGGTTAAAACTAAGTATAATTTAGTGTCCAAATCTGATTATAACTCCTTACCGCACTGCTAGCACTGTCTTTTCGGAGTCTCCTGTTGGCAGAAAGGTGGCGTCTCCTTTAATCTGAAAGCAATAACTCAGAGAAAAACAAGAGTGTTAATAGCATGCAGTTAAAACCCTGGTCCCCTTAGTGTCCCTTTAACGTGATGTTGTTCCCTTTTTTTCTCTGATCCTGGGAAGGTTTCTATTCTTTACCTTTCCTTTGAAACTCTGTTCAAAACACCTCCAAAAGAAAGAAAACAAAAAAACGAAAGAAATGAACCAAAAAAACTAAAACAAAATTGTTTTCCAAGGAGCACAATAATGTCTTTTCCAATATGACATAGGTTTTTGACTTATTACAAACCTTTTTGATATCCTTCTGGTCCTTTGACCATGTGTATTTGCTGTTAGTAATAATTTTATTCATATATACCTTTTCAATCTTAATTGGTCAAGGGTGAAACTTTAAAACAATGATTTTTCCCTTTTAGCTTACTGAACTTCTAGTGTTTCTCTATAAATGATAAGAGTTTTCCCCATAATTCCGCACATTGAGAAGGCTACCCAAAACAAACCAAGATTAGAATTAAAATTTAACCCTTCAGAAGCTGGCTTTATTTTATTTTTTCCCTCTGACATAGTTTTCGGGCCCCAGGCCAGAACACACAGACCCAGCCTCGCCATAAACATTCAGATGTTTACATCATGGTCAGATTTGTTTATCGTATCTATTGTCCTTCTCAGGTTATACTGTCCCTCTGAGGTTCGCCTCAGCGCAGCATAACTAATAAAATCAGATGATTTCGTAACTGATGACGCGTGTAACGCGGCCTTCTGATATTTTGACGCTTTTCAAAATTTCTCATTAGTTGCATTCAAATTCCAAGTAAAAAATAAATAAAATAAATGAATAGAAAAACCTTAGAAAAGCAACCATATTTAGTTCCATACAGTTTGTTCAAAGCACAGTTTTCCCTCATCTATTTAAATCAAAAATCTTGTATATCTAAACTTCTTTCAACTGGACTGGTTTGTGATGAATCATTATTATTATAAGCAATGAGATCTCAGTAATTTTAAATTACTTTAGGGCTAAAAATCAAGTGATAGGATCTCAGCCTAAATTTGTAAAACAGTAAACTTAACAAGCTTATGTAACGCTTATTTCCAATTTCTAACAAAGCTGAAATATTTCCGTTCGAGCCATGTTAATCTCTCCGTGTATCAATTTAATTTGGTCCTGATATTTAATGTTAAAAAACAAACTTTGTTATTTAAATCTCTCTTTTACTGTACCTCTATTGTTAACATAGTCCATGCTTAAAATGTCATTTGAATTACGGAGCTGCAGTTCTCCCAAAACAAATGAACATTCTGAAACCATGAACATTACTTTTACCCCGAATTAATTCACACAGACGAACGTTTAGTTACATAGATACATACACACGTACGGTTACATACAAACGATGACATTCAGACAGACAAACACGTGCAGGCCTGCTTTTTCACCATCTTAAATAGTTCTATGTTTTTCATAATTTTTAAACGTCAACGCCGAAAGATGTTTTCAACGCGTTAAGTTCCCGCTTAGTTTAAAAGGTGGAGAGCGTGCGCTGGTTACGACCCCCCGATGCTTCGTCCACACGCGGTTTTACGCTTCAGTCCCGCAAGGATACAACTCTGTGTCTCGCAGACACCTTGGACGCTTACCCATTTTTGAAAGTTATACGTCGCTATTAGCAGTTCAGAACAGTTTTATCCACAACGGAAGTGCCTAATCGGTCCCCACGTAAACGCTTCCCCGGTGCAACGCCTTTTTAGTTTCGTTTCCGTTTCCTTGTTTTTATCGCTTTTCTTTTTTTCTCTTAATTTTATTTTTATTATTTAGTAGCAGTACTGCAATAAAATAAAATAATAGTAATAATAATAACCCCTATGTGAGAAATCTGCATGTTTAATCAAATCATATCAAATCATTTATGCATGTCATGCGTCTGGGCCCCTACGTTTTTCAGCATGAAATCGAACGTCTCACCCTGGGGCTAGGCTTGACCCTGAGAAAATCTGCCTTTTAACCATTACACGGACTCTTCTGCATCCAGACTTTTTTTTTTGTTTGTTTTTATTTATTTTATCCTTTTTTTGTGTTTTTTATTATTTTTTACTCGTCCTTAGCACGATCGACCAACTAAATGAAAGGCCTCACATCCGATGGTCGCCTTTTTGGTATAATGGTCGGGGTCCCCACTTATCAAAGCTGCAAACGTCTTCGCAACAGTCAAGGACTTAAGCATCCCTGCCGCTTTCATCCACAACAGAAGTGGACAGCCTCTTGCACAAACCTAAGACAAGAGGACTTTAATGGACCAGCTGGAAACTGCTCAGCCGGTCACCTGTTCTCCAGGTGAAAATCACTCTGCCACTCCTCCCCCCTTGTGGGAAAGTCCGTATTTCAGCTGAAAATGTATTCTAATTAAATTTTGAATTTTAGTTTAATGTTTAAACCTTAGTCACCGTTCGGTATTGCGAACCCTGTTTTATTTGCCTTAAGGATTAAATATAATTCATTATTTCTACCGGCTTTTACTTTTTCTACCTTTTAGGTTTACAGTTTCAAATTTTTAAATTTCTTGAGGTATCCTTTAAAATGGGGTTTAAAATTTAAAAGCTTGCAAGCATTTTTGACCAATTGCGTTTGTTTTTAAAAGAGCTGGAAAATAATCCCCTTACCGTCTCATGAAAGAAAGGTTCGGATCTTCGCGCCGACGCCCAGAGACGCTCCGAGACCAGGAGCTCCTCCACATCCCTTGAAAATCCATTCGGGGTACCAGAGGCCGGATAACCTCTCCGGGTTGGCCAAAACAGCTCCTGTCCCCGGACTCCCCCGCTCGTCGGTCGGAGATCTTGTTCGTTTACGCCAAATTGTTGTGGGAGTTTTGGGTGGAATATTAAACAATAGTAACTGAGTTCCCATCTTTACTAAATGACGAGACGGTGGTATAACGTTCCAGCACTTTTATTGAGAAACAGAGCAGAGATTCACATAGATGGAAAGTAATCGCACCCCACGGTTCCGCTGCGGTCTCTGTCTGCCCTGTCTCTGTCTGCCTCGCTTTTCGGGCTTCCCCTAATACTGCACCGTGGCCTTCCCATGAGACAAAACAAAGACAGTCTATCGTAAACAATCAGTATCCCTCAGCAGCTGCAGCATTTGGCCTTGCAATCAGAAAACAGTGGATCTTATACACAGACATCAGGTCTCCAGGCCTCCTCTGTCCGAGTGGTGTGAGGCCATAGTGACTTCAGAATAATAATTCTTTTAACAGTGACACACAAAAGTTTTAGATAATAATGTTATAAGAAATATTATTCTGAAGTCACTATGGCGTCACACCACTCGGACATAGGAGGCCTGGAGACATGATGGCTGTGTATAAGATCCACTGTTTGCTGAGTGCAAGGCTGAATGCTGCGTAGAATGATTATTGTCTATGATAGACTGTCTTTGTTATGTCTCTAGCCAAGGCAACTGTGCAGTATTAGGGGAAGCCGGAAAGCGAGAGAGCGGCAGAGACAGGGCAGACGCAGACCGCAGCGGGACCGTGGGGTGCGATTACTTTCCATCTATGTGATCTCTGCTCTGTTTCTCAACAAAAGTGCTGGAACAATATCACCGCCATCTCCTCATTTAGTAAAGATGGGAACTCAGTTACTATTGTTTAGAATTCCACCAAGAATTTCCATAACAATCATCAAATACAATAATTGTCAGACGGAGATAACCTGAGTGGGAAGGAAATCGTTTTCAAACGGTGCATTTACCAACAACAAAGTTTTCCAAACCAAGCAGGCCCCAAATAAATTGAAGAAATATATTTTTCTGTGCCTCTGTGGAGAAATCCAGGCAGCAAAGTGAAAGATGCACACAGATACAGAAAACAGTAAAAAGTATACCAATTTCAATTGGTTTGGAAAGATATAGTAATCTTTTTCTCTTTTTTTTCTTCTGCATTGAATATTGATAATGATATCCATCCTGAAACGTATTTACTTACAGAACATAATCTCAATGCTGCGTATTACTCAGTGAAAGTGAATCTTTGGATGGTTTTCCACTTACATTTCAACAGTCGGAGTCTCAGAACAAACCTTGAGCAAATAAACAAACAAATTCGCAAACATCTGTATACCAACTTATTGCAATAACAGAAACATGGTTAACTGGGGGAACCAGTGATCAGTTTATGTTAGAAGGATATGATTCCCTTAATATAAACAGAGAATGTTTAATAGATGGTGGTGAAACATTTTATGCACAAAACAATTATTCATAAGGTTATCGATGGTTTAGTCCTAGATGATGTGATGGAGAGCTTGACCCTTCAGACACACACTGACAAAGATTACACTATTTCTGTGTCGTGTTAATAGAAACCGTTTATAGAATCAGTTTTCGTATGTAGGCATTTGAATATCATTTTAATAAGATGGAGGACACAGAAATTAACAGATCATTTTATAATTCACATGTTTACGTATGGATCAAGACCTATAACTGATAAACCAAGTTGGACAACTCAACTATGCACCACTCTTGTTGATAACATTTTCACAAACATGCATGAAAAAACAAGTTGCTTTCTGTTCATTGACAAAAGAGAATATTTCCCATTTTTTATGAATATTCTAAGTATAAACAAGAAAGGAGCTTTTTTTAAGAGCCTGCACGTTAACCAGTACGGCTAAAGACACATGAAAAATTGAGACATTTAAAACTGAAAATTTGTATTGCGACTGGGATGGAGTGTATGCAGAAGAACCAAATGAGGCCTTTTTGTCCAATTGGCAGCAATGCTACAACAATCATAGGCCAGTAAAAAAGAATCTGTCAAAAACATGCAAGTCAAGGAAAGCCATGAATGACAAAAGGCCTGCAGGAAGCCTGAAGTGTTGACTTCATGTGAAGCATTTAAAAAATAGAAACAGTGAAAAATTAAAGTAGCTGTATGGTTTATGAGAACAGATTGATTTCTATTTTTAGAAGACAAAAGAAAAATTATTATAATCAAGTTTAAAAATAACTTAAAATTGACTTGAAAGATTATGAATCAAGTTTTAACAAACTGATGAGTTAAAACTGAGATTGAGATAAGATTTTGATACTATTGACCAAAAACAGTTATTGGGGAAAAAAACTTGATAAATACACAATAAGAGGAACTGTTCATTCTTGGGTAAAAAGTTACCTGTAAAATCTACAACACTGTTGGATTTAGGACTATAACGTGGAACACCACAGGGCTCTGTGATTGGCCAAAAAATCTTCATTATTCTTCACTGATGACATTTGTCACATTTCTAATTAATCTAAGTTAATCATGTTTGCAGACGACACAATAGTTTTCTCTGGTAAAAAATAAATAAATACTATTTTGGTTGTAATAATACAGAGCCCCACCAATGTCAGCGGATAAAAAGAAAGCAAAGCAGGTGGAAAACTACGCCCTACGTTTGGTTTTGCAACCGATGCGTGCAGGTTACTCACTGATCTGTCAAGAGATTGAACGTCAGGACCACCTGTGAGGTAAATTCTATGGAAATGTTACATATAAAGTCAAAGGACTTCCCTGTTTCTATAAGCACACCTCACAGCTTGAAAACATTTTTTTATTGTGCACTGAGATGAAACGTTTAAAATGAAAAAAGCGTGGGCCGACAGAAGTCACAGAGTACTCTGCGTGAATGGATTGCAAAATGCAGCACCTTCTTTATCAAACCGAACACACCGATTGCAAAACCTGTTTTCTTTGTTTTAACTCACAATGGAGAAATTCACTTCTGCATCTTAACCCATCCCCTTGGGGAACAGTGGGTTGCCACTGTGCTGTGCCTGGGGAGCAACTGGGGGTTAAGGGTCTTGCTCAGGGACCCAGAATGGGAGCTTGTGGGAGTTGAACTCAGAACCTCTAGGATCAAAGCTCTGTGCTCTAACCACTAGGCCACCACTCCCCTTTATTTTACCCCTGTCACGTGCCAGGCTCTGTATTAATACAAAGTAAACTACAGTTATTTAAAACAGGGCTTAATGCTAACAAATTGTCTCTTAATACAGCGCAAACTGAATGTATTGTTTTTGGAAACAAAAAAAGAGATATTTAAAGATATAAGACTACAAGTCTAATGGTGTTGACATTAAGATTTTTTGCCACCGATTTCTTAGAGGCAGTAATTGATAGCAGGCCAACATAAAGTTAAAAATATCAAAAACACTTGCTATTTTCTATAAAACTAAAGACTTGCTTACCATGTTTTTACCATATGCTGTACCCAGATACTTTCATACATGACATTCTATGCAGAACGGTGGTGGACCACTTTTTCATGGAAAACTTCTCCAGTATCTATATGCAGTCACATGCAATAAATTAGAACATTTTTAAGAAAGTAATTTATTTCAGTAACTCAATTCACTAAGATAAACAGATTATATAGATTAACACAGACTGATGATGTTTCAAAGCCTTTATTTCTGTTAATTGTGATTTTACTTCCACCTCCATCTAAAAAACACCACATTTATGATTAAAATTTTATTATAGGCCAATAAAAAAGCTAAATTGTTCATGCAGCAAGAAGTATGTTTACTACCGGTTAAAAGGTTTTTTTTTTTCCTGACAAATAAGTCTCTTAGAAATGCATATTCTAATTTATTGCATTTGACTGTATATTTTTGACCCAGGAAAGCTTTAAACAATTTCCCCCCTGGATACCGTCCCACCCCTGGTAGACTGACCGAAGGCGATTCCCCTCACAGTTCTTGGGAAGAAGCTGTTTCTAGGCTTATTTGTTCTGGCTTTGAGGCTTCTGAAGCGTTTAACTGATGGGAGAGGGGCAAACAGCTCATTGCCTGGGTGGGTGAGATCAGTGGAGATGTGTCTGGCCCTTCTTTGGACTCGTTCTGCATAAATTGAGTCTAGATCCTGCAGACGGAATCACACAATCCCCTGCGCTGTTCTCACCACCCGTGCTAAGTCCTTCCTCTCCTGGACTGTGCAGCTCTCATACCACACAGTTATGCTGATGCATAAAGCACTCTCTATTGTAGCTCTGTAGAATTTTTTTAGCAGCTTAGTGGGAAGTCCAGAACTTTTCAGGTTCCTGATGAAGAAGAGCTGTTGTTGAGCCTTCTTTATCAGGTGGGAGGTGTTCGCAGTCCAGGAGAGGTCAGAGGAGATGTGAACGCCCAGGAACTTAATGCTGTCCACGCCTCCACCACCTCCCTCTGTATGTAGAGAGGAGGTGTTCAGTCCTCCTGGACCTCCTGTAGTCTATTATTACTTCCTTGGTCTTCCTGCTGTTCAGGATCAGGTTGTTCCTGGAGCTCCACTGTGTCAGATTGCTGACCTCATCCCTGTAGTGGGACTCATCATTGTTGGAGATGAGACCCACTGCATTGGTGTCATCCACAAACTTCACCACTGTGTCTGTGGGGTGGACAGCAGAACAGTCCTGGGTGAAGAAGGTAAAGATAGCAGAGCTGAGGACACGACCATGTGGTGTTCCTGGATCAGTGGAGCAGATGTTCCCCCTTTTCACCACCTGGGGTCTGTTGGTGAGGAAGTCACTGATCCAGGAGCAGAGAGGTGTGGATAATCCAGGTTGTGGAGCTTCAGAGTCAGCATGTCCGCGAGCACGGTGCTGAATGCTGAGCTGAAGTCCACAAAGAGCATCCTAACACAGATGTTGGGCTGCTGCAGATGAGTCAGAGCTGAGTGCAGAGCTAACCACACAGCATCCTCCTTGGAGCGATTCTCCCTGTAGGCAAACTGCAGGCTGTCTAGAACGGCAGAGATGGTGTCCTTGATGTACATTAGGAGGATCCTCTGGATGAACCTCAAGATGATGGGGTCATAGCGATGGGACGATAGTCACAGAGGAAGGTGATGATTGGTTTCTTGGGGAAAGGCACAATAACGGAGGATTTCAGACAGGCAGGAACTGTGGAGAGCTGCAGGGAGAGGTTGAAGATGTCCAGAGAGACTCCTGCTAGCTGGTCAGCACACGATTTAAGCGTCTTGGCTGACATCATGTCAGGACCTGCAGCCTTTTTCAGGGAAGAGGTCACTTGGTGGAGCTGCAGGACAAGAGGCTGATGGTGCTCCTCTGGCTGAAGTGGTCCTTGACGCGCTGCTTGTGCCTTCTGGATGCCTTTATTGAGTTACCCAAACTGTTTGCTAAGTCTGCTAACAAAACTGGCAGAAGAAACATTAACACAGAGGACATAACAGAGTGAGGCAAAAACATTGTCATTTCCATATGTATCAGGAGAAATTCAGGTAAATAATTGCAGAGAATTGCAGAGTTTGAATGGGTGACATAAGAAAAAAGGTTAACTTCCCCCCACATCTCACCTTTTCATTAACACGAAAATGAAATGCATTCTTCAGGAAGGCTATACGCTGTCAGAGAGAGGCTTTTATGCAACGTTTTGTACAGTTTTAGATCAAAACTGAGTCAATGATTTGCAAATCATGGAGTCACATTCAAATTTTATTTCCATCACGGACATCCTTACCATTTTTTTATTTAGGCCTGGTTATTCTCACTGAGATCAGCACCATTTTTTTTTCTTTTATTTTTTTTTTTTAAATGAGACCTGGCCAATTAGGCAGTAGCACAGTTACATGACTAAAAACAAGAGAGAACTACATTAAAAACATTGGTCATACAACCCTCTTGAACATGATCAGTTTGTTGTTGATACCAAGTATTTGGAGCTGAAAACCAGAACAACAAACTGCAGAACATCCAGAGATTGTAGCATCAAAACACAATCACAAAGAGAAGACAGGTCAGGGAGAACATTTGCAGCAGGGTTAGGTTCTAAAACAATTTTCCAATCTTTTCACCATCAAAGAAATTGAAAGATGATGTTTTGAAGCACGGAGATCAGTTTAAATTGACAGATCGAGCAGCAGGAGCATTCAACAGAGGATGGAGGAGCTTTCGAGACCCATGGCTAAGCTGGGAACATCTTACCTTTGTACACTACAAATCTGGCCTTTATAGAAAAGCAACAACAATAAAGTCGCTGTTGAAAAAGCCAAACGACATCTTGTTTTCAGTCATGTGGAAGAAGGTGCTCTTGGTCAGATGAGATCAGAAATCTAATGCCTTACATGCTAATTGCTGTGTGTTGTGCGTTAACTCCATCGTTGACCCCAAAGTTCACCATCCCTACCGACAAAAACAGAGGTGGCAGCATTATGCTGTGGAGACACTTTTTCAGAAGCAGACAGAGAAGCTGGAAGAAGATCAATACAAGGCAATCCTGAAATGAAACCTGTAAGAAGCACTGAGACTTGGACAAAAGTTCAAAGTTCAGCACAACACCAGCTGTGAACACAACCAGAACAAATTTTATTGGAATGCATGTTGCAATGACAGTAAAGATGATTAATTAATATAATTTCCAATACATTTTTTACAAATAAAATCAAACTTTTGAAAAAGCATAATTTTATCTCGCCGTAACTATGTATTTATTAGTTTTTTGTAAATTATTAATTTTTTTGTAGAACGTTAGAAAGTATTTTTCAGAAATTACATAAAGTCTTTGTTCTCTGATTGTGTTTAGGTGGTATATTTTAAAAAGATATACAGCTTTCTGAATTACAATTTGCTCAATAGATTAGTCTATTTTTGTTGACTAAAAACCTAATGCTAAACACATGTATGTTTTTAATTAACAAACTAATGTTAACTAAATCAAGCTTTGAACATTTACAATATCCCTGGTACGTGGATAATATGTTCCTTGTCTTTTATTTTCAAAGAAAATATATTTCTGAAAGACCTTTAGGTGTTACTTTCTGCTCCACAAAACATCGTTCAAAGGATTATTATTTTTTACGAGGAAAGCAGGTAGACCAAGCATGTCCAAAGTGTTTGGACCACAGGTGGTTGATGCAGATGGAAGATTTTAGTTTTTTATTTGAGCAAATTTATTACAGAAAAGTTAAAATCCTACAATTAACAATGTTAAAAATGTTAAGTACAATACAAAGTATTAATCTTTTAAAAACACACTTTTTATATGCTCTTTGATTTCGTAGCGACATCTATCCAATGATATTTAATTACTCAATACTTTGGTGCATTAAAATTTGCTTTGAATTAAATTATTAAAATTGGCTAAGAACAGCAAGTGTTTTGAAAGAACAACTGACCCAAATACTGTTCTTATGCTAAAACCAAAAAGATTAAAGTTTATCATTGTTAGAGTCAAATTAAATTATTCCAAATAATTTGCTAACCGGATGACCATCTTTTAATATGACAAATGAGCAAAATCCTTTTTTTAAATTTTGGATCTACGATGATTTACACATTAATTTGCTACATAAAATCGAACTAATGTATTATTTAAAAAACTCATATTTTGTAGAGCAGGTAAAAAAATTAATATAAATATTTATGGTTTTAAAAAAATGTGTTAATATTTTTGGCCCTCGAGTTCCTTTGACTTGACAATTTTGGTCCATGTACCGACAAGTTAGAGTAATTTACGTCCAGTTGGTGTTAGTCCTTCTTGTCGTTACACCAAACGACCAGCAGGGGGCAATATAACACGGAGGCCGATATTTTTTTATCCGGAAGTGAAGCGCTTCCTTTTCCTGTGGGCCATCTGTCGTAAGCGGTGGGTAAATCTTTGTCTCTGGAAACTAAACGTTTAAAAACGTCGCTTTCGGTGTATTACGTTGGTCTTTTTTAAATGTTATGAAAGATAATGTTATATTTTAGGCATCGGGTAGTTTTTGGGGTCGCAGGCGGCTGTGATTGCGTCACAACAGAATACGTTGGTGTCAGTGAGCCGCCACATGCGGCCGTGCGGTCCTCATGCTAACGCCGCTAGCTGCCGTGCTCCTTGCAGCTTCACTGCACATCTTCATTTCTGCGTTCTGTCTTTTATTTCCCGGGTTTCTGACGCTAGAAATACACGACTATAAACACCCCTGGTGACTTTTTTTTTATAGTGTATGTCTTTATTTTATTTCTTTCAGATTTTTAGGCGACCACCTAACACAACCTTCAAAATGCAGAACGACGCTGGTGAATTTGTGGACCTGTACGTCCCACGCAAATGGTAAGGTTTTTTTTTTCTATTTCCCAAACAAAAGTTAAGGATGTTGGTTATATTTTGGCGACAAATAATGAGTTAAATGGGCTCCAGCACGTTTTCGCTGCAGGGGAAAGAAGGTGGGGTTTTTACACATGGAGCAGATGGAGATGCAAGGCTTGCAATTTTGGATTGGAGAGAAGCCCACAAACTTGATCTTCTCTATCGAAGGCTTTTATTTATATGTTTGAGTTTATTTTAATAGGGACAGATGCACGATGACATAGAGAACCCGAGGAACTGCAGTCCCATCTGTGCACCATGGTGCTTATAGTGAGGGCAAATTTCCAAGACTTTGAAAAAAAATATATAAAAAAATAATAAATTGACAGTGACACTAACAACATAGATACAGACAAATACGGTAGAGTGACTAAACATGATTTACTTCACTTTGGAATAATTAAAAGGTAAAGAATAACCACAAAGTTAAATTAAACCCTCTATGGAAATGTTTTATTGGATGTTTGGAATTTTTTGTTGTTACTCTAAAGAAATGTGCAACATAATTAAAAATGTAGCGTATGTGCTAGGGATGGGCGATAAATTGATTCAACAGATCCATTTGAGGGTACTCATTTTTAGGATTTAATTTCTGGAAAATCAGGATTTTATTTTACCAATGCTCTCCTTGGGCTTTCATGAAGAGAACAGCAGCAATGCTGAAAGTTTAGGAAAATATATTGCCAAAGACACTTTCATTTATTTAAATATTAATTTATTTAATTTATCCTATAAATTGAATTTACAGTATAGATTTATCCATTTAGTTTTTCATTGTTTACAACAGCAGGGCGGCCATCTTGTTATGCAATCATGTTTCATACCTTGGATTTAGTTGCACTGTGAATTCAGGTAGACTCCCAGGCGAAATGCTTGACAAAAGCAAGTTTTTAAAATTATTTCTGTAATTTTGTGAAACGAAAAGGAGGAAAAAAATTGATTAATCGGATTTGGTATAATAAAATGAAAGTTGTTTAACCAATATGTGCCTTCAGATTTAAACGAGACGTGTACGAGACATTTTCTATCATTTTGGGGTTTGTTGTGATGCACAATTGTTTAAATTGTGTGTATGGTCATGATCTTTCTCTGGTGTTCAAACCTTCGACCTGACAGTATGATAGTTACCATAAAAAATAAGGATGAAGTGTGACACCTCTTCAATTACTGAAATAATCAATTGAGTTTATTTATGTGGCTATACTTAGACATAAACTAAAAGGTTATTACTGGTTTTGAAAAAGCCTTAGGTAAATGAACCATCTTTATCAAAGCTCAGTGTTGGACAACAAAAAGATTAGTTTATTGTGGCTCTGGCTGTTTTTGTCTGATCAGAGTTGGTCGTAGTTTAAGGGCAAAATTATTTAGACCTCTGGATTGCTTTAAAACCTCACAATAAAACCAAGTTCCACCGAGTCCTGTTAATGCCCTCATTGTTTTGTTAACCATTTCCCACCTGAGCTGTTCGGCCCGCTTTAAATGGACCAGGTTTTGTTTTCTTTGGTGTTCTGTTGTGCTTGGCTAGTTGTGAAAACTCGTCTGATCCCTGGTGCTGACCGGTTCACCCTGAAATTAACTCCTGGCGATCCATCGAACCAAAGAGGAAGTCTGAAATCACTGAATCCTCAGTCAGAACCACAGCAACACGCCGTTAATAGCTGCATTTTCTATCATTTGGACCGCTTGTTGCCTCCTGTATGGCAAGCTGTTTAGAACTTAATAGCTTAGGAAACTCTTAAATGTAAGTCTGTCAGGACTCAGGATAATTTAGGGCTTTTTGTCCATGTGGTCTATGAAATTTTCTAAATTGTTACGTAATGCTCACAAGTCAAGTTGTATTTACAATTATAAATAACGACATGTCGGGACTTGAATAGAACATAAAAAAATGTTTGTGTTTACAGATTAAATCAGGTCCAATGGCTTTGATTGGCAGCTTTAACTCCTTAAAGCTGCCAGCATATTTTTAAATTCACCCGGTTTCTTTTTTCATCAGCTGAGGTTTCTATTATTCTGATGTAATGTGACCTCATTAAGCTGATGTCTAGTTCAATTAAAACTAAAACTAGTTTCTTGTTGCAGCTCTGCAAGCAACAGAATCATCGGCGCCAAGGACCACGCCTCCATCCAGATCAACATTGCTGAGGTAAGGGCATAAATCTAAAAACGTTCCTCATGTTCGTCTGGTCTGTTTACATCGCACCCGTCTGTGGGTTGATCATATGTTTGTACCTGCAGCCTTGACCTTCATTTCAGTGCAGCTCAAACCACCTTTTATCTTTTTTTGGAAACAGCAGATTTTTAAAGCCGAAACACTCACACCAGACTTTTTTCTTTTTTAACATCTGACTCGGATGTCAGCACAGAAAATGACAACTTTGATTTCAGACGTCGTTCTCCTCATCTACAGTTTAGTGAAAATCTAAACACTAAACAACTAAAACAGCGTTGAAGTTCTGGGATAAAACCTAAATGGATCGTGGCTAAATCTAATTTCAGACCAAACCTGAGATTTCTTGGCTTTGATCAGGCTCAGAGTTTTGGAAATACTCATTCCTGATTGGTTCCCCGTTGATTTATCCCTCTTGGTTTTTGCAGCGCTTTCTTAGACTGCAGCGGTTTAAAATGTTTGACGTGATCTCTGCTGGTGGTTATGTAGCACAGGCTGAGTCTGTGAGCCTTGACCTACAAAGGTATGGCGTTAGGAAGCTGTCAAAAAGATGTGCAGATTCTAACAAACTCGTATTGGTGTATTTGTTTTATCTCAGAAAAATGCTGTTCATGATATTCTGCTGTTTTATACGTGAGTCTAAAAAATGAAGTGGAGTTGGGTTGTTTTTATGTGAGAATGAATCTGAAAGCTGAGTCAAAAGTCTTGTGAATATAACTGATTTCTATGACTGCAAGTCTTCACTGCTGCAGGGGTCGTTATCAAACAATGAGTCTCTGTAGCATTTATGGCAGGCCGTTTTCACATAAAATTAGCTTAATTTACATTCCAGATATGTCTGATATTAATGACCAGAAATAGTTAATTAAGATATCTGATTATATTCTGCGTACAAACAATGTCAGATTTACCATTAAGTTGTCAACTGATTATCTGAAACGTATATTTCAGATATCAACAGCTAAATTGGGACTAGTCGTAAAGTAAACTGGAGATGGCTCTTTGTTTTGGGAGGCCAAAATTCTAATGCTCTGTGTATTTTTTTTTTTTATTTTATTTTTTTTCTGAAGCCACGATTCAGCCGTTGCAAATTAAATGGCAGATGTCTTCAAAGCAAACAATATCTAGAAACATACAGACTCAAACATGACAGCAGAATTTTGTATTAAAATTTTTATTCAGCGTTTTTATTGACACACAAACATGTAATTGCTAAAATCTCGCACGTGTCGTTTTGACAGCTTTGTTACGCCGTAGAATTTGTCTGATTTATGGCCTTTGTGTCCACAGGAAGCTGTCATTGTTTCCTTCACATTTTTTTTTACTTTTGTTACACCTTCATCTGAGGCGGTTTTTACTCGACTCAGCTCGTTAACTCAGGGCTCGTTAAAAAGGACAGACCCACCAGCGGATGAGAATAATTCTAGGGGACCCTTGACTGCAGGTTGCTCCTCAGGCGCCACTCGTTGCTGCGTCACGCTGCCCCCTAAGGGATGGCTTACGCACAGGGACACATTTCCCGTCTGGGACTATAAAGGGAAATGCGTTGTGTTAACGGGGTGTGTCTGAGGTAAGAGCGTAAAGAGGTGCTGGTTGTTTCTGACGCTGGTGAATCTGTCTGAGCTTGTCTTCGCAGCACTAATTTTAGCAGAAAGGCGCCTAACCTGGTGACTTACATTAACTGGTCCCCCGAGGGGCCTGAATCCCGCGCCTACACAGCCGCTCGTCTTCCGGCTCTCTTTAATGAAGTGTTTAATTTTTTTTTTCACACGATGAGAAACCTGAAGAACAACCATGCTTTGGGAACCGGGCCCACCCATCCCTTCTCTATAGAAATAAGGAAATGGAGTGACACTGACGGGACAAACGGCGGATGACGACACGATCGGTGGCGTTGACTAATAATTCCTCCTTTTAATCAACGAGTCGATCCAGATTAGACGGTTAAGGAGGAGTGGGAGCTGCAACTGGGCCGGGCAATGAAATGAAGCGCCGTAGGAACTTTGTGCATCGGTTCTCCACAGTGGAACCGCTGTCCTGGTCCCTCCGGTGCAGATGGGCCCTTTCTACAGAACCCGGCCTGCGGTGGATGGACTCCGTGGAGCCGGCTGGGTTCTGTTAGTCTGAAGCTCCTGGCCGCTCTCTGAAGTTTGGTGTCGGAGGCGCCCCTGTTTGGATCATTTGCATAAATTTGGTTTTACCATCGAGCAACAGAAACACGGGGCTGACGCTGGGGAGGAAACCTGCGCTGCCGTTTAATCCCCGTTGGTCAGAACTCGAACATGACGGTGGATTATTCACCGCCTCTTGGTTTCATTTTCGCTGAAGTGTTAACCTTTTGGCTCCGTCGCTGGAAGCAAAGTAGTTGATGGGGCACAATGGACCTTCTGTCAGGTGGCCATGTGACTCAACTTCTGCCTATTATTATAAACCGTTTGCTGCCATTCCCTAATTGTTGCTGTGCTTCTGGTTCCTAGCAGTCCCCGGTTAAAGGGCAGATGAGTGTTTTTGTCCCAAAAGCCTCTGGAAAAATAAAAATATTTGGCCCAGAAGTAGCGCTGCTGTGGACAGAACCGCTCTCTAATCCCTCTGTTTGGTGTTTTCAGGTGGACAAAGTGACCGGGCGCTTCAACGGTCAGACCAAGACCTACGCCATCTGTGGAGCCATCCGCCGGATGGTGAGTTTCCTGAAGAACGTCACGCAGAACCCAAGAACCAGAGCAGCTGTAGAAACGTACCAGTTCCCATTAGAGGCGCAAACCAGCGTCCAGCTCAAGATCGTCGATTAACAGTTTATTAGATTTGATTTTATTCCATCCGATATAACGATAACGACCTTCTTTCCAGAAGAGGGCGCCGCTGCTCATCCTTAAACGGAGTCGGACCAGAGTAGTTGTAACAGAAACAATCATGGCGGAGGCCTGCCAGAACAGAACCTGGTGTGGGATTATTTTACACCTTAAATGACGACACTTTCTGCGGTTCTGTTTGTAAATGAACGCTCAGCGAGCTCCATAACTTACCACCGTAACAGCGTCCGTTCAGCCACGGGGCGACAACTTCTCAACCAGAACTCACCGATGTGCTCTGGTGCTGAAAACTGGAACATGATGGAGGCTGAAGCCATAATCAGGGTTAACGGTGCAGGTTATTTAAGTGTTTTAAATATTTTACCTAATATGTTCCTGTTTTATGTTAAGAATGTGGGAGAAAATCACAATTTTCTTTTTATTCAGTCAGTTTTTAATACAAGGAGCAGAATAAGTTACACACTAAAAGTCACATTTATTTAGCAATTTATTTCACACTTTCCAAGACATAAAAACTGACATTTAATCTGGTAAAACAATTTATTAAATTACAGCTGCATCCACAACTGCTGAATAAGATGAAGCATACCTGGCTAAATTAGCATAACAAGGCAGAAAGTCCAACCAGCAGGTTTTATCCACACATTTCGCCATAACGGTTTGTTAAGCAGACAAACAGCGACACAACAAACGTGTTCAGTGGTTCAGGAGCAGGATAGTTTTCACAAGCCTAGAGCGCCCTCTGGTGGCTACAGACGGTAATGTTTATTCCTTGGCTCATACTGGGTAATATGATTTACCATTTAAATTTGATAAATATCAAATATCAGTCGCAGGATCAGACAAACTATGAAAAAAGTGCGACTTATAGCCCGAATACTACAGTAAAATATGATGATTTGCATATTTTTAAATTCAGCACAATGTTAAAAATAAGTTTCCCTTCGTGTTACGGAAAGACCCTCCTGATACAAGAGAAAAGTCGTTTTTATTTATTTTATTTTTTTTTAAGAAAATGGTCGCTTTGATAAAATCAATGCGCTTTAGCCGATGACTTCATCCACACAGAGGAAGACCGGACCTTATAGGTCCTGGAACGAAAGGACAAAAACATAGCTGATAAAGGAAATAATAACGCTTCTCTACATTTTACCGTTTCTTTTTAATAAAATGTTTTTAGGAAACCTGCCTGGTTCATTTACCCTGCCTGGTTTTAAAAAAAAAAAATATTTCTCGCTGTTGCTCAGAGGCTTGATGAGGCCTGGAGCTGAGCCTCATTTTTCATTAGCAGAAGTCAGCTGGGACAATAAATGCTTTTTAATGGGGAAGCAGGCTGGTGAGCAACACATTGGACCTTTTAATTTACCTCTCCGCTCATCAAACGTCTGCTGACCTCTATTGTTGGAAAGTACCACGGCTGACATGACGTAAAATTACTGGGAAGTTGTTTTTCTTTTTTGTTTTTGGTCTGAAAGCACCTAACGCTCCAGTAATGGACTAAGCTGCAGCAGCAGGTGTGATGCTGTGGACTTTTTCTGCTTCTGGACAGATTCCAAGTTTTCTGCTCTTAGACTGCATTTTATTGTGTAACTGAACGGATTAAAAGTGGATTTTCTTTAGGCTATGTCCCCTTTAAGGTGGTAAACCTACAGTCAGAGAGTGAAAACAGTTTGACGTGGTTCTAAAAACGTGTCCAGACTCCTGAAGTCGGCCGTGGCACCAACACACAAAAATAAACTATTTCCCCAGCTTGTGTTTCTTCTTCTTCTGCAGGGAGAATCTGACGACTCGATCCTGAGGCTGGCCAAGACCGATGGCGTCGTAGCAAAGTATGAACGAGTGGTCCGGTTATCCTGCAAACCTCTGATTCTGCTGCAGAGCGAGTCCTCTCATAAAGACACGCAGTGGGGTTCATTTAGATCCAGCACTGTGGAATCTGAGAAAAATAAAAGCTGTACCCAGACTTTAGATGAACGGGAATCTAACTGGTTGAAACAGTAACTATCAGATCTGGACTCGCTGCAGTTAGAAGCAGATGTAGACGATGCATGAAGTTTCTCTTTATGAACCCAGTTTAGACTCTAAACTTTTCTCTTTTTTTTTATCTTGCAGGAACTTCTGAGCGTCGCATTGGAGATGTGCAACATTTGTTAAATAAAATGGAGGAAAAAAAGCTTCACTTTGTTTCATTAACTGATTCACTGTTCAGATTGTTTAAACCGAACCATGAGGCAGATTTATGGATCAGCTTAAGATGTTTAACTCTTTCTGAGCAGTGAAGGGGGTTCTGTCTTATTTATAAAGAGAAAATTGAAGTTGTAGTAAAATACTTCTTCTCTCTTTTCTGCATTTGTAAAAAAAATAAATAAAAATACAATCAAAATCAGACATTTTCTGACCTGTAAAAGATGAAGTTGTAGGTTAGAAACATTTAATCATTTAAACAAACTCAATCAGGCTCTATAGTGTTTTATTGAAGAAAAGCTGCATTTCCTATGTAATCCCCTGTTAGCTATCCAGGTAGTATTGCAGCTTTTGGCTCTTAATCCAGTGGTTCCCTGCATGTTTTAGAAGTTTTCTTCAGCTCAGCTGATTCAAATGCATGACCTCTGCAGCCATTGGGTCCTGCAGACGCCTCCTATTGGTCCTCCATTTGTCAGGTGTGAGGCAGCGAGGAGACGCCTAAAACATGCAGGACGGGCTCTCAGGGTTTGGGACCCTCTATTCTAACCGGGGAGGACGTTTCTTAAGGGAAATTACTAAAACATCTACACCTGACGTCACTATAGAAACTACCAGAAACATTTAGACGGCAGTCCACACTAGAGAAGGGTTAAGCTGAGTTTTACCTTTCTGTTGATGCAACGGTTGACTTTAGGAGAGATGATCCTCAGCCTGATTTAAGAGGTTTAACTTTAATGCACATTTCAGTACAGAGACAATGCAAAGTGCTTTACATGATTAAAACAGGAAAATAAAAAACAGAATAAAACCAAGTTGGAATAAAATGTAGAAACACTAAAACATGGGAAAATGGAAACAAAAGCAAACATTAAAAACAGTTGGACTACAAAGTTGAACTAATGATGTTTCAGTCATGTCATGCTTTTAGGTCCATACTTATGAAATCAAACTTTCCACCCTGGGGAAAAGATTGGCCTTGGAAACTTTGCCTTGGACCCATTAAACGGGCTTCTCTGCTTCCAGACCCTCTTTAAAAGGTCTCTGCGAGATAAACCAACCTAATGAAAGGCTTCACACTTATTGGCCGTTCAGGTAATAAAGACAGAATTCTCCTTTTCAAATCTCCCTACGTCTAAAGTCAGCTACGGTTGGTTTTTAAGCCACAAGGGGGCAGCGTTTGATAAGTTAAGCAGCAAAGCTTTGCCCCTGAGTTGATGCAGCTCTGATGGTTTGGGTGAAGATGTTGCATGTACGGTAGTTATTTCAGGTAACAGTTTTATTGTCATTGTGCATCATTTTCCCACTTAGTGTGTTTTCACATCATCTTCTAGAATGGAGCAAATCTGAGTTGCAAGCACAGGTGGCTGGTGCAGCTTGGCATTTATCTTTAGGGGAGACATTTTCACATACCCTACCTGCTGCACAGACTCATTATTTAAGCTAATTTGTCTTAATTTAGCAGAAAATGGAACCACCCTGCAGCCCCAAAGGAGGCTCAGAGTCTTGCTCCTTATCTTGGGCCGGTCCAGAGCCCCGATACATGCAGAGGGTTGCTTCTGGAAGGGTTTATGCATAAATGCTGGTGAAGATTCTCAGTCATCCAGGTCATGATCATTCAAAAAAAAAAGTTAAAAAACAAAACAACTGGACTTTTCTCTGAAGTTTGAAAACGTTTCTCTTCCCATCCAGAAAGCTTTCTTAATTCAAATGTCAGGAGTAATGAGGAGTTCCAAGCTTTATATTATTGCCCAAAAAGGCCTTATTATGGCTTAGATAACATGCAAGCTAAACCGAAACTGGTCTCCCCTTAGAAATGGGGAGTTGTTAGGGTCATGGTTGGCCTGGTTTACAGGGGAGACGTGATCACCTGCATGGAGGTGATGCTTGAGGTGAAAATTGGAAGGAATCAATTGCAATCAATTGTTTTGTTTTTTTTAACCTTTTTGGGGGGAATTTAGGCGTAAATCTTTAACCAAATTTAACCATATCAGTCAAAATGACTGTGTGGCGACCCCTGAAAGGGATTAAACCCCCAGTGAATACTACACTAAGAGCTTTAGATGTGAGTTATGCAATCTTTTACATCAATTCAGGCAGGATGTGAATTTACATGGACTATTGTTCATGTATTCATATTCATTGTTTAATTTCTTCTGTTATTTATCATTAAGTCTGTTTTTTTATTTTTGTAGTTAAAGTCTTTCCTTGACAGAAATACCTCCAGTTTATTGTGAAATTTAGGATTCATATTTTAAAAATGGGCCTAAGAATAACCGAAGGGAAGAAAGAACAGTAAAAATGGTTAACCCTGTAAAGCCTGATACAGGTCACTGTGAGGAAACTTTTATTTTTTAATAAAGAAAATCCTTTTTTTACTTTAAAGAAATAAGATGCCAGGATTTCAAATGTATGGTAATTGATACGTTAGACCAAAAAATACATTTTCCTCATCCTTTCTGCATTTTGTTAAAGGGTGTGTAAAATATATTTATTTGTATGAAACATTTTCAGTTTTTGACATTGTCAGAAACCCTGGTCCTAATGATATATATTATTGCCGTCTTTGAAAAAATATTTGTGAAACATGAGGGATCGTCCTAATAGAAAATTTAAATAAGATGCACAGCTGGTCTGTTTTTGGGCTTATTGTGGTCATAAAGGCGGCGTGAAGGTCTTCATTGTGTCAGAGGCCGTCTTTGACTTCACATCAGGTCAATAATGGCCGTCATCAGCTGCTGCTCTACTGCTTTGTTCCCACAGATCCGTCCAGGTGAGCGGATGAGACGTCTGTCAGCACTTCTGCTCCGATGTTCTCTGATCTGTCTTGTCTGCTTCTGTCATTCTCAAATATTTGCTTCACTTTTATGTTCACACTATCACAATACATCAGAAAAAAAGTTAAATAAAGCAGGTAACATTTTCAACCATGCCGCTATTTTGAATCCTGATGAATGTTATAGTTAAGACGGACTGCTAGATGTATGTGACATTCCCAAACTTTTAGTCTTTATCTCACTTTAAATGTTTGTACTGTGAGTTCCTCTGATCTGCATCAACCTCTGGATCTGAACTGACCTGAAATAAAAAGCAAAGATTGCTTGGTGTTCCTCTGCCTGTGGGAGCAAGTCACAGCGTGCCAAACCTCGACCTTAATAGGAAGGGATGGATGGAAGACCCTTATAGGACCCCCACCCCCTCACCTGGCCCCCTGCATACCTACGACAGCCCCCCCACCCCCCACCCCCGCTTCCCAAATCCAGCACGCACAAAGAAGACTTTGTTTCAGGGAAGACAATATGGTTGTGGAGCAGTGAATCCGTTCCTGCTCTTAGTGGTGAAGGCCGAGCAGCTCCCCGCTGCTGCAGGTCTGAAGTGAGACCATCATGCTGAAACGGCTCGTCCTGCTCAGCCCGACGCCTCTGAGAGTGAGGCTAGATCCGGGCTGTGCAGGCTGGACTTTAAGGTGGCGTCACCTGAGCCCAGCGTCACCTGGTAGATTCCCACATGGTCTCATGTTCGGTTCAGTCGCAGGGAGTCAAATCACAGCAAACGTCGTCTGAAGGCAGACTGATTCAACTCGTGTTCAATTAAAAACCCACCGGCTCAGATCCAGATTCACTTTAAAATAATCCAGTTTATTCCAGACCAGGCGTGTCCAAAGTGCGGCCCAGGGGCTGCAAAGGCCCCCGCCTGCATTTCTAAAAAGATTTGGCTTATTTTTAATTAGGTCAAAATTATTACAGACAAGTTAAAGTCTTACAACAATAATTTGTCTTGTAATAACCACACATTTTACATGCTTTTTAATTTAACTCTAAATAGGACTACATCAATCTAAAATGCAGACTTTGGTATATTAAAATCTGACAGGAATTAATTTATTAAAATTGGCTAAATACAGATATTCTTAATTTGTTTATTTAAAATAATCATATTTTTGTAGATCAGGTAAAAATAAATAAGAACAGCAGATGTTTGGTTATGTTATTTATATTTTGTTTTTTGTAATTTTTTTTGGCCCTTCAGGGCTTTTGACGTGACAATTTCGCCCCACGAGCCGAAAAGTTTGGACACCCCTGTGGTAGACTAACGTCGACTCCGTGTAGTCCAAAGCAATCCAAAATACACAATTTAGTGGATATAAATTAGTACAAATATTCCCAGGAAGTCACACTGAATAACACAGTCCCCCATCGTGAAATATCCAGAAGAACCAGAACCTAGCTCAGTATGAACTGCTTTCCTTCACTTCTACAGAGGACAGGGGAGGAGAACTCAACTAGCGGTACTTTCTATGGGAAGAAAAACAGAGAGGGTGCACAAAGTTGACGTCACCGTTGGCTTTCTCAGTGACCCTAATCGACACAATGCCTGGGTTAGGAGTACTTTCTATGAGAGAAAAAAGAAACAGAAAACACGAGCGGAAAGAGACAAAGCTAAACATAGGAATACTTTCCATGGGAATTACAAACTACAAAGTTTGGTGCAGCAATAGCCGAGTCCAGGAAGGTAACAGTACTTTCTCTGGGGAAGAATAACAGGAGAGGACACAAAATGGAGGGTGGCAACGACTCCTTCCAGGAAAGAGACACAGAATCACTGAGCCAGGGGTCCCTTCTGGGGAAATACTGTGAAATAAAGCCAGAACACAAAGTGAATGGCAGCGATAACTGCATAAATGGGGAGCAGGAGGATAAAATAAAAGAGTGGGGTTAAGGATGTACTTTAAAACTGTTTCTAACTTGCTCCATGTTAAAAGGCGCCTCATGTGGCGATGCCTTCTTCAAGCAATACACTGCAAAAACGGATCTAAAAATAAGTAAAATGTTTTTAAAATTAGTGTTTTTGTCCTAGATTTGAGTAGGTAAATAAGATTATCTGCCAATGGAATGAGTATTTTTACCCCTAAAATAAGATAATTAGATATACTGCACTTGAAATAAGATGACGAAGATGAGTTGTTCCTATTTTAAGAGCATAAATCTTATTCTATTGGCAGATCATCTTACTTACCTGCTCAAATCAAGGAAAAATGCACTAATTTTAAGAACATTTTACTTATTTTTAGTTTTGTTTTTGCAGTGTACTTGGCTTGATATAGCATTTTGAAATTTGTCCTTGATCCAGCTTCTCGTGCTCATACACCACACTGTTTATGACGGTGCTGGAACTGAGCCTTTAATCTTAACGATTGCTCATATTGTGTGTGTTGCTACAGGTAGATGTGTCTTCACTGGAGGCATAGTGGTGATTCCTCCAGACTCAGACGCCCGCTTGTTGGGGCTTTTTCTGTCTCTTCCTTTCTCTACTGTACCATATCTCTCTGTAATCCTTTATCTGTCTTTGGAAGCTGCCTGGCTTTTCTTAAAACCTCCTTTCAGACGCCTGCAGACTTCAAAGTGAGCATGCTGCGCCCAGGCAAAGAAGGTGAAGGGGGTGTTTGGATCTAAAGGAGGGTGGAGGCTGTATTTTAATCTAACATTGATCCCGGTTGAAGCCAGTGGAGACACTTTATATGTTCCCCTTCCATACGGGTAGACGGCTGGAAGCAAAAGCCTCTCCACTGGACGGACCTCTATTGCTATTGCAATAAGAGTGTTTAACAAAAAAATTTAATTTCAAAGGAACAATTTGTGGTCTGAATTTGATTTTGTAACAATCAAACAGTTGGATTACAGTTGTTGTTTTTTTTTTTTTACATTTCCATGTCAGATTGCACTACAGAAAATAAAATCACACAGGCAGATATGATCATCAAAAATTAAATGCTGGTGTCCAGCTATGATATAATATAATGGAAAAACTCATTTTGTGTCATATTTAAATCTGCAGCTCAGCGTGGAACACTGTGTTTCGACTTTTGATTGCACTTTATTAATTGATTTAAAAAAATGTTGTCCCCAAAAACTTAACCAGAGGCCATAATCTGATTATTAATCGCTTTAGTGACCACAGACTCAACATTTGCTCATCAGGCTCCAAACTGTTAACAGCGCAGACAGAAGGAAGTTAATGTACGTATGTCGGCGCTTTGGTCTGCAGTTGCAGTGGTAACTTTCCAAATTTCTCCTTAAAAGTTCCTCGTCGCCTCTGTTCTGCCCCCACAGGCTCACATGTTTCCTGACTGTAGGTTTAGATGTACTCAACAGACATGAAAGTGTCGTTTCTGTTGCTGTTTTATCATTTCTGCAGGAAAACTAACCCTGTAAGAAGATCAGGGATGTCGGCTGGACCACTTGGTAGGACCAGAAAAGCAGCGATGGCGGTGATGAGACTGAGCAGACGCCGGCCCCACATGGGTGTTCGTTCTGATGGAGGAAACTACGAGGCAGGCGTGTCTGTACCTGCCTCAGACACACACACACACACAAAGCTTTGTCCGCTGTTGCCCCAAACATCCCCTCCCGGGCTCTCAGTGCTTCAAACACATCCGCCCTCCTTGGCCCTCTGCGTGTCACTTATCTAGGTGGGTGTGTGAGCGTAGAAGCTCCTATCTGATCCTGGATTGGAGGGGGACTATTTAAGGAATGCTGAGAACAGATAGTCAGTATTTTGTCAATAGTGCTATCGTCCTATCCTGGAGTCATGGCTGTGAAACATGAACCGTGTGCATGTGTGGAGAGCGTTCAATGTTTTGACTTGTAGGATTGTCTGGTTTTCACTTACGACAAAAAAAGAGAATGAGGATTATTCTTTATACTTTTAGACTAGACTAGACTAGAATGGAAAATAATAGAATAATCCTTTATTGAGGCACAGTGCAGAAATTCAGGTGTTTCTGCTGCAAAAGTGGAAAAATTTGATAACAGAAGACATTTGTCATTAAAAGTGGTATCTTCAGATTAAAGGATGCATTCGACTGAGCAGGGCGACCCAAAAGTGTGCAACAAGTGCATCTATAATTGGGCATAAAAAACTGCGACAGACCGCCTACAAAAAGGGGAGAATTAACAGCAGATACAGAAACTTAGTGAGTTTACGGGGAGCAGGGGTGGTTCTAAAGTCCAACAGGTGCTGGTTGGAAGTATCTAAGATAACGCTGCTTTGTGCACCAAGGATGCAGCAGTCTAACACTGAAGGAGCTCTGCAGCAGCTTCATGCATGAGGAGGAAACTGTCCAACAGCGATGTCACATTAATTCAATTCATTGTTATTTATATAGCACCAATTCATGATACACGTCACATCAAGGCTCTTTACAAAGTCAGATTGTTAAGGTCAAAGAACACAGCAAACAGGCCAGAGGAATATGTAAAAACATTTAATTCAATTAAATTTTATTTATACAGCGCCAATTCATGATACATGTCACATCAAGGCTCTTTCTAAAGTCAGATTCAATCAGATCCTCCAGGTTGGTCAGAAAGTTTCCTCTCTAAGGAAACCCAGCAGGTTGCATCAAGTCTCTCCAAGCAGCATTCACTCCTCCTGAAAGAGCGTAGAGCCACAGTGGACAGTCGTCTGCATTGTTGATGGCTTTGCAGCAATCCCTCATACTGAGCATGCATGAAGCGACAGTGGAGAGGAAAACTCCCCTTTAACAGGGAGGAAAACCTCCAGCAGAACCAGAACCAGGCTCAGTGTGAACGCTCATCTGCCTCCACCCACTGGGGCTTAGAGAAGACAGAGCAGAGACACAGAAAGCACAGAAGCTCACATTGATCCAGGCAGGAGTTGACTAACCTGACGCCGCCAGATAGATTTGCTCCGCATATCCATCTGGAAACCTTCCGTTGAAGTAATTTTGGGAAGGGGCGAAAATACTGGTTAGCTGATTGGCCTATGTTGGTGATAGACGGGCCAAATGAACCAATCAGATTCGTCGTCACTATGTTACGAGCGACGACGAAAACACAACCACAAGCCAAGCTACTCTTGCTGCTGCAGGTAAAGGCTCGTTAGCTCAGCAAAGAAATACTCTGTAATTCCGATAAAACTTGCTCGATAGCCGCGCTAACGCTAGTTTCATCGGCTGAAGCCGCCATGTTGTTTAGACTGAACTGACGCGCTTCCCGTTGCGTCACACCTCAACCCGCCTCAAAGCCAACGCTGATTGGACGTTCGTTTGGGGAACGGCTCCAAATTTTCTTCAACGGAGAGTAGCCAGACTGATCTGCGAGTGAAACCTTTAAAGCTCGCGAGATCAGGATGGTCTCACGAGGCTAGGAGTTGACCACTAGAGTGCTGCAATTTCTACTAAAGAACAAGTGACATTCACAGCCTCAGGCAAAAATCCATGTCCTGGTTTGTAGGGGTTAAAGTAAACTTTGAAAGGCTACTCCGAAATAGAAAATTAATCCTTCGTGCTGTCAGACTGTTTCTATAAGCTGAAGTCCCCCAAATGCTCCCTTTCATAGCCTAACTCCTTCGCTGGAACAGCTTCAGAGGAAGCAGGACTATCCACCAATCAGAGAGTTGCTTGGATCATTAACACAAGTGCAGGTTTTCTTGGAATAAATTCAGCCTATCGTTCATCATTTCCTCATCTTCTCCCCGCTCCTCTCTCCCATCCTTTCTGTTTCCCTTCCAGAGCAAGTGGCAGCGTCTTAACTGAAGTGTGTGGGAGGGCATCAGCAGTGGGTTAAAGGGTTTACCCCATGGAGCAGTGCACAGTTGCTGCGGCAACAAGTGGCCCTCACTTCTCCTTTGGTCGCCTCAGAAACCAGGAAGTAGTTTAGTTATAGAGATCAGAGAGAGAGAGGGAAAGAATAAAAAGCAGTTTAGTTAGTTTAAAAGTTTTTATTTTGCGTCTAAAATATATTCTTAAAAATATGAGAACGTAAATGTTGGTTCTGGCAGAGGCCGGGCGACGAGCGTGTGCAGATATATCTTCTTCAAAGTTATAGATGTTTTCTTCAGGTTAAATATAGTGAGGCTAAAAAAGATTTAATCCATTCATCAATAGTGTGAATCTCGTATATTTCATTTCAGATTAAGTTGAACTGTTCTTTTCAAGAGTGAAATCATTATACAAACAACTTCAGGGAATTTATGGAAAGAGTCTGGTGCTACTGGTCTTCATCCAGTTACTTACAACTTTTCTCACTCTAACCTTTTGTTTTTGTCACGTTGAAGCTTTGTTTTTGTGTTTTATGTCTTTTAACGCACTTTGAGACATTATCGGTGAAAAGTCCGATATAACTAAATTTAGTTTAGTTACTAATATTGAGTTAAATGTTCTTTAGCAAATGGCCCTTTGTCTGCCTGCTCTCTGTAGCCATCAAGAAGCTTCAGGCTTCACTCTTATTGGTGGGATTGTTAGAATTAATTAAACCTGATGGGTTTCCCGTCACAGACTCAACTTTAGAGTATAATCCACATGTATGCTTAGCACTAGCCTGCTTTCTCATCCCTAAACCATTTTCTACATTTAAATCGGGATCATTGTCCTGTTGGAGCTTCCAGCTCCATGTTTTTCAACCATCTGATCCAAACTGCTGGACCATCAGTGTCCACCAGTTTGAAATTGCAATAAGTTGAGAAGTGCAATGCACAGAGTGGGTGGTATGGTGGAGAAAAGTTAAAGATCTTCTCCTTTTCCCTCTCTAAAGCTGGAGCTGCTTATCCCAAAACCTACTTTTCTTGGGGGACTCTTAAAAAAAATGCTAATAACACACCGCTAACTAATGACCTGCACTAGTTTGACCTCTCCGTTTATAGCATTTGCACAGTAAAAATATGAACATTGTCATTAATAAACTAAACAAAAATCCTTCATGAAATATTTCAACTTCATAAAATATTTCCAGGTTGCAACATTTGCTCAGAAGTTCAACATTATTTTGTCCCAACTTCATATTTTTGTATTAGAGTTTTTGACAACAATACCTGCTTTATGCACATAAATAAAATAACATTACAGTAAATGCTTTCAGCTATTTCCCAATTTCTGTCGTTTTAACATCAGAAGTGTCTGCAGTTTTAAAATTTGCAGATTAGTTTTTTTGCAGAAAAGAATTAATTTACATCCTAATAAAAAAAAAAAAACGTCTAAATCTTAAACGCAAACCTTCAGCAAGCCCACATCTACCGTGGGCGTGACCTTTGGCCCTGCAAACATCCTGAGGAATGTTGGAGTGTGCCAGTGAATGAAGCTGTGCTGCTGTGACACGCCGTCTCCAGACTTCCTCCAGCTACAGCGGGTCACTGACCCCTGCTGACCAGCAGCTGTGTGTGTTTTGCTAATGTTGTCACGTTAATCCGGTTAGGTTTGGGTCTGAACGTCGGACGAGTGGAACCGAATGTAGCCGCAGTCCAGAGTCCTGCATGGACATTACACAGACGATACAGGAAGTAGACGTGTGAGATTCCTGGACTCTGTCCGGTGCTGGCAGCACAAAAACATGCCAACTGTTCAACCAGCACTAAAGTTCTACCTCTGTGACATTCTGGCCTCTTTTTTCAAGGTAAACCTTCAACCCGGACCTGAGATGCTTTCCTCCAGACCTCAGATGCACTCTTGTTATACTTCTAAACCCACGAGGGAGGAACTCACAGGGACAAGTCAGTGGCTCAACGTTTGCGTTGATGTTCATTTTCTCTCATACCCCCTAAATAAATTAAATCCACTGCAACCAGTTTTCTCCAGGGGTCAGCTAATTAGAAAAAAGACTCCAGCTTGATTTAATTTATCCTGGGGGAAAAAATGAAGCTGTTTTGGTCTCAGAGGGTGATTGGAGAACATTAGAGAACTTCCAGCATCATTGAGACCAAGGAACCCAGAAGACAGGTCGGGGAGGAAGTTCTGGCTCTGTTTAAAGCAGCGTTAGGTTCTAAAACAATCTAAACTCAGGCTTTGAACGTCTCCAAGAGCTCTGCTCAATCCATCATCTGGACATGGAGAGAGGATGGACCAGCTGCAGACCTACCAGGACATGGACGTCCACCTAGATGGACAGGTTCTCATCGAGCTAGAAGGGAGACATGGTTCATACATGGAGGAAGGTGTTCTGGTCCCATCTGACCAGAACCCCTTTATGTGAAATGCTCTGTTTGGTGGAAAATGAACAGTGCTCACCACCCTTAACACACTGAGAAACACTGTGGTGGCAGCAGGGAAGCTCCTCAGACTTGATAGGAAGATGAATGGATCTAAATGCTGGACGATTCTGGGAGAAACCCTGTTAGAGGCTGCAGAAGACAGGAGAAGAGAAGGGAGGTTGAACTTCTAGCAGAACAACGATCCTGAACATACAACAGAGCTGCAAATAAATGGCTTAGATCAGGGGTCTTGCACTCAAGTCCTCAAGGGGTCCGGTTCCTGCGACTTTTAGACGCATCTCTGTTTCAATACATCCTAAATTTGCTCATAAGCAGAGCTTGACTTTATTCTACCGTGTAAATGTTTGACACCCTTGGGTGGCACAGAACTGTGCTCTCCAACCATCAAACTGGTCAAGAAAAGTGTTTTCAAAGTAGGTCCGCTTGTGAATAAAAATATAACTTATCAAAATGAGATGAGACATACTTTATTGACTTTATTGGGGAGCAGCAGCTGGCCAATCACCAAACAGAGGCAAGCTCAACATATGACCTAAAAACAAGGTGGACTCTAAAAGTTTCAAACTTTTACAAGCAATTTAAGCCCCATAAAATCATTTCTAACTTATGTTTTCCTAATTGTCCATGCAACAGTGTAAAGGATATCATTTGGATTTGATGTTGGTACCAGGCATGTCCTCAGCGCTGGAGGTTAGCGGCCGTGAGTGAAACCAAGATGCTGCTGTAGAAGAAACGGTTCGGCCCATGTTATTATTACGAGCTCAGATCCAAACACGTCACACAAGCAGAAGGCTAAAAAACGAAGGATTTGGGCCGCAGCAGGTATGGAAAGCCAAAGGTGCCACATTTTAATCAAGTCCAGAAATTGATTTATACTCACGTCAAATGTTGTATTGTGACCTGTTTTAATCTCAAAAATGTAATATTTGATGAGTGTCACCAATTTAATTATTTCATAGAATATTGAACTCAGTATATATATATATATATATATATATATATATATATATATATATATATATATATATATATATATATATATGTATATATATATGTATATGTATATATATATATATATATATATATATATATATGTATATATATATATGTTATTGACATTAGCAAACATCATAATGTATTTAATAAAAGTAATTTTTGAGATTTGTATCACTGTTAGGCTTTTACAGCAGGAAAATAAATAAAACATCCAAAGTATGGAGGTGGGAGGACGAGGTAAGAAAAATAATTATTTATTTAATCATGAATCTTAATCAATGCTGGACTACAGCAGACCTCATTTCTGGGCCGACACTTTAACTGAGAAGTGACGTTATGTTTAAATTAGTATTGGTGATAAAGCTGTTCATGGACATACAATGAATGCAAATGCTCTAAAAAGTCTGCGAGGGGGGGGGGGGGGGGGGAAAAAAGCTCTTTCATCTTCCTAAAAGGTTCCTGTTGCTTAATTAGATGGCAGGACTCCAGAATGGGTGGGGAAAAATACAGACACACCTGCACAGGTGTTTCCTGCAGGTCCATCCCAGATCTCAGTCTGCTGGCACATCTGTGCCTGTCGCTTTTTTCACTCTTCAGGAAACTCTCCTTAGAGGTCATCCCACTTTGAGAAGCTGCAAATCCAGCAAATCAAATCCTGCATCAACCCATTTCAAGGATGTGAAAGTAGTTCATGCCGTTATAGGCAATAACAGAATGAAGTGGAGGATGGCTCAAAAAGGAAAAGAGAAATGTGGCTCAGGATAAACTCGGTGTCTCCGGATCCTCCTCATCACTTAATCCATGCTTGAACCTTTTCTCATGCTTAGATTTGTGCCGACAGAAGACACAGACGAGTCACTATCCAAGAGAAAATGTCAAATAACTTTTGTAAAAATCTCTCGTACTGATTTATGAGAAGCCTGATTGTTTAGCCATTGCTCAGAAATTGTCTCTCTGCTTTGTGAACGAGAGATGTGGATCACAGCGGCGTTTACTCCCACGGACAGAAGCAAACCGTGTGCCTGGTCCTCAGCAGAAGGTTAAAGCCTTTCCTGCCGGGGACCGCAGTGATTGACGGCAGCAGCAGGAGGACAAAGACAGGTTATCTACGGCCTCGTTCTAATCCTGTGTTTCCTAAACAAACCCTGCTGTGGCTCTCAGCGTCAGACTGTCGGTGAGCGAGAACAGATACGTTCATCCTGACGAGAACACCACCAAGAGAGGACCATCCGTTATCTTCTGCTTATCAGAGAACAACAGGTTCAGGAGGGAACCCCAGACATCCCTCTTCTGTTCATTCTGGGGGATCCCGAAGCATCTGCGGTCCGCTTATATCAGGGCTCTTCTTCTTCTAGGCTTATATCATGAGTCTAGACGAGAGCTGGAACATGGATGGAGCAGTTTGGACCTGAGCCGGGGATCGCTGCAGCTCCTCCAGTGTTACCTGGGCTCTCATGGCTGCTTCTCTGATCAATGTTCTCTTTGCAACGTCTCACGGTTTGGACCAGACTGGAGTCTGTAACGGTGGTTGCAGAGAAGCAGACGGCGGACAAACCTCTGGCCGTCGCTGATGAGGTGAGCCGCCATCACGGAGCTTAGCAGGCGGCTTTTAGGAGGCGGCTCCTGTCCTTAAAATGCTCTAAGCATTGTTTAGGATTGCCTTCAACTGTTCTAGTTAACTGAATCACCACTTTTTTGTTCTATTTTCTATCTACATTTTATTCCTACTTGCTTTTATTCTGTTTTATTTTGCTATATTTTAATCATGTAAAGCACTTTGCATTGTCCTTGTACTGAATTGTGATATATAAATAAATTTGCCTTGCCTTGCCTTGCCTGCCTATGCAAAGAGCGGCCCAATGGAGACGGGCGATTAGAGGGTTGGGGGAGTAATACGGCAATGTGGTGCTATATGGGCGGTGTGAAGGACTTTTAAGGGTTTAATCTGTCTAACCTGACATTGTGGTTAAGGTCAAAGAACACAGCAAACAGGCCAGAGGAGGAATATGTAAAAACATTTAATTCAATTAAATTTTATTTATATAGCGCCAATTCACAACACATGTTATCTTAAGGCCCTTCATAAAGTCAGACTCCATCAGATCCTCCAGGTTGGTGAGAAAGTTTCCTCTCTAAGGAAACCCAGCAGGTTGCATCAAGTCTCTCCAAGCAGCATTCACTCCTCCTGAAAGAGCGTAGAGCCACAGTGGACAGTCGTCTGCATTGCTGATGGCTTTGCAGCAATCCCTCATACTGAGCATGCATGAAGTGACAGTGGAGAGGAAAACTCCCCTTTAACAGGGAGGAGAACCTCCAGCAGGAAAAGAAAAACAGAAACAGAAAAAAAGCAAACCTCAGTTTCTCAGGTTGTGTTAAAAGTTTACCCAGAGTGAGCAGCTTTGCTCAGGTAATAAAAAACTCCCTCCTGTTATCACCCGGCCAAAGTTCTGCGCTTTGAGTCATAACTAAGCAAACTAACACCCAGCAAGTGTCAACCGGTATAAAGTCCTGGGAAATAACCATACAGAAAGATTTGGGGACAAGCAGGGAGAAAAATCCGGATGAAAATAAAAATAGAGATTAATGGAAATACTAAGAAACTCTGAAACCGAGGTGAGCGTTAAAGCCCACCAAGCCGAGCTCCTTCATGTCTGTGGAGGTGACTGGATGAGTTCCCCCCTCTAACCACTGGGGACATGCCGAGGGGAGGCAGGGGAGGGAGGACCACCACAGCTTCAGTAGGACTCGGTGTCACCGGGAGAGCGCACAGGCACTCCGACGCGCAGCTCTCCGCCACTTTCTGATCAGCGCTCCTTTTCTCCGGAGCTACCCGCCCTGCGCGCAGCGCTGCCCCGGTTAGCAGCAGAGCTCACACCCCCCCCCAGGCGGACTTCTTCCTGCCGGATCGGACAGGTGGACGGAGGATGGACGGAGCCGGACTGTTGGCGCTGCTCCTCAGCTGCTGGGGCCTCGCCGCCACGCAGGAGCTGCCGGCCAACGGGCTGAACGGCTACAGCCTCCACCCGCCCTACTTTAACCTGGCGGAGGGCACCAAGATCACCGCCACGGCCACCTGCGGGGAGGACGAGGGCGGCAGGAGCCTCCAGGACCTGTACTGCAAGCTGGTCGGCGGCCCGGTGTCCGGAGACCCGAGCCAGACCATCCAGGTGAGTCCAGACCTTTGGCCAAAAACCCGGCTGGACTGGGCTTGTTCCTGGAAATGGATCCATTCCTAGTCACTGATATAATTTATAATTGCTCGTGTTTGAAGGCGGTTGCTGTTTTTTTTCTTTTCTTCACTTTTCTGCATTTAACAAGCTGTAAGTGTAACTTTACAGCGAAAACTTTTACAGAGATCTGCGTTTCATTCAGTTTCCACGGATTCTGGACAAAAAAAAAAAGCTTTTATTTCCACAAACTTGTTGTGCATTTATAAGTTTAGAGTAATTAGATTAATTCCAGGTTTCCTGATTAGCCCTCTGTGTTTAGTGCTAATTACAGGGTTACAGATAAATTATAGGGAAATATGTCATAAATAGTGTCATGAAGGCAAAGAAATTGAAATGCTTCACTATGTAATTTATTAAGATTTATCTTTATTTTGAAAGGGGCTGCCAAATAGCTTTGTAATGCATGGATAGAAAAACATCCAAGGTGCTAATATTTGTCAATTTGGCTTATTTTGATAGATGTTTATCTTAAAAATATTTTGTTGTTAATAACTTTCATTGTTATTTTAATGCTAACACAAACCGTTATTAGAAAGCTTTCGATATGATGGGAGTGTTTAAATAGGTTTTATAATAAGGTTATGTCATGCTCGCCAGTCAAAACATGCTGAGTTTCTGGCCCAAAATTAATACATTTCGCACCAATAAAAATTTTCGTTTAGACTTTTAAATCCTTCATAATTTCAATTGAATCCTTTGCGTCTGATAAGGTCTGCAAATGCAGCAAATCTGCATGTGTTAACTTGAAATGTGTGCAAATAAAAGCATTCAACAGAGGAGGACATTTAATGAAGATGGAAATAGAAGGACAAAAGCCATCTTGGTCATTTCCCCTCAGTAAAAAAAGGAAAACAGGGTTTTTTTGGGTTTCCACTTCCAGACATAAAACTCTCAAAAACAGATCAGCAGGTCTGCAAACTCCACATTCCCACATTGACTCAATGCTGATGACATAACCTTAATGGACTGATCTAATTAGCCATACTGTGTGAGCCTTTCAGGCTAATTTACTATATAGCGCTGTATCTTTTAACCACAGGTAGCAGTTTTATAGCACAGATCTCCACCTGAACACTGGATTGGGAGCAGAGAACTGAGCTGAGTGGGTCAGCGTTGGGCTCCAGCTGCACTGCCAAGTCATCATTTCATGCACTGCTTACTTTGTGGGACTTGGCAGTACTTAACACGGGTCAGTTATATAAGAGCAGCCAACGTTTCATTAAGAGTGGACACCAAGTTAACCCAGCCAGTGTTTAGGTTTCATCTTCATCCTTTTTTTTGTGTGTCTCTGTGTTTTTTTTTAACAGAAGACTTTTTAATGTGCGGATGAGTTTGTGGCTCTTTTGAACTTCTGAGCCTCTCGGTCACAGCTGTTAACGCACAAAAGTTAATTGCAGTTTCATGGGTTAACTAATAAAGCAAGCCTCTGGGAGACCACATAAAAACGTCTCTCTCCATCTCTTCGTCTCTCTCCCACCTGTTGCTCACATTCCTCACAGCGACTGACCCGTGTCCTCCAATCAGACTGGCTTTACGCTCCCTGTTACCGTGAGATTTTCAAGGCCTTGAGAGCTAAAGAAAGAAAAAAAAAGAGAGGGAAGAGGGATTCGACTTAAGTTTGGAGTTGGCCCCCGCGAGGCAAACATATGAGAAGGTGTTGTTGAACTGACTCTGAAAGAGATCTTTCGGAATGATTAGATTTAATTAGTAGAGGTTGATGAGGAACAGCAAGCAGTGTTGAAGAAAATCTTCCCTGAGGCTGTGTTTGTCTCACATTAAAGGCAGTTCTGCTAGATTCCCTAAGGGAGAAACGTCTGATTTCCCTGGAAACCAAAACGAGTGACTGAAGTTGCTGAACTTTTATTTACCTGTAGGACAGTTAGCAGACAAAACTTTCTCCAGACTGATGAAAGGGAATAATCTGTCATTTAAAGCTTTTTATCCAGCTTTTTATCTCTGATCTGGTCTCAATACAATAGTTTGGTTAAACGGCTGAAAAGCAAGTTAAATTAAACCCTTTAAATAAAGCCATTAGCTCAGTTATTAGGGCTGTGCATTTTGTGATTTTATCCCCATTTTCTTATTCTGGTTTTTATTTCCTCTTAGGAAACAGATTTTTTTTTCATGTGGTTTGAGCTTGTGGTGGATTTCTTTTTTTTAAACTGATGCATGTTGATACTAAGACTATTAATTTATGTTATTGAAGAAGCCGAGAGTCAGGAGAAACAGTAGAAGAAGACAAGTTGAGCGGTTTTAACCTGTGGACCCACAGTGATGACACCGTTTTACCCCAGGTTAGGTTATCCTTACATAGCCACCCAGGTTAATCTCTACGTTAACTAATGGGTTGATAAATAATAAAGAGGATCTGAGAGAAAAATAGATGAAGGGGCTGCTTAAAGTAGCGTTTTCCTGCTTGTGGTATTGAAAGACCAAGTGTAAAAAAATTATTTTTGTACATTTAGTTTAAATAAAAAGGCTCCTCTGTCATTAAAGTTAGAGAAAATACAGCATCTTGGTTATCACAAACGCATTTGTTGTTGAAGGTAAATTGCTTTGGTGGAGCACAGGAATGAATAGAATAGGTGGAGTCATCTTTGAAACATGAACCCTTAACAAACATCTGTGAAAAAGAGTCTTTTCCAACACGTTTGCTGCAATGTAAAAAAACATTTCTGCCTTTAGTGGAGCTTAACGAAGCTGACACATACTTAATTTTAAGGGGTGACCAGTATGGGTATAAAGCCTGACTTTATATCGCTGACAAAGACTTTCCATGGCCTGAAATCCATGATAAATGTATCGTGTCATCTGTGACTCAGAAGTAAGTTTTAACAATCACATGAAGTGTATGAATGAATTAGCCGACTACCATCTTAATGTGTAGTACTCACCGTTCTGCACATTATCGGTCTGGTTCTGCTCCCATTCAATCCGTTTGGAGAAGGAGGGCTTTCTGCACAACTCTCTGAGCTGATTGGGCGAAGCGACACCTAGTGCATGGCTAACAAAGGTCGGTTTTAGCCAATCGTGGTATCAAATGAAAATGTAAGCAGTAGGCATCATGAGAAACCACAAGAAGGTTAGCTAGTCACGGCACTTCTTGCTGTTCTTCTTTCAAAGAAGAAATTGTGGATTTTGACAAAAGAGGTGATAGCATCAGCTACGCTTGCTTTCTCCTGCGCTGACATGTTTGTGTTGGTTCAGCTGTGGGCTCAACCGTCCTTGCTTTCATCACAGCTCTAAGTCCCGCCTTAAGCCATAATACTGCAACGTGATTGGCCCGAACCGTCGTTGGTTCGGTCACAAACGGTTGAAGCCGATCCACTAAAAGGTCCTTTTGTTACGACAGATGCAGTTGGTTTACTTATTTCATTACAAAAGTCAATTGATAATTTATCTGTTCCTTCCTTTTTACTGAGTTTTAGCTATTTGTGGTAAATTTGGATAATTTTTTTTTCTTTTTATGAGATGTACTCCTTGTTCCTTATTTCATTGTTCTCACATCTGGTCCTTTATTATAATGTGAAGAACATTAAACTACCTTGTGCATGAATGCTGCTGTAAAAATAAAGTTAATGAAAAACTGGAGCAGTTGACTGGGACGTTAAAGACCAAATATTTTTATTTGAGTTGGCCGCTAAGCTTTCTTTTTCCATCTGTACCTTTTCACACCTGGAATCAGAATTATGGGATTTCATTTTGAGAATCAAAGTTTCTCCTTCTGGATAAGCAGAAGAAGATGGATGGATGGATAGAAGTTTATTGAAAGAACAAGATATCTTCCTTACCCAATTGTGACATGAGGACTATACATGGATGGATGGTTGTAGTTTTCACAGAAATGTAAAGTTAGAAACTTACTGGGAAAAAGCAATGACTCCTTCAGTGGACGTTTAGATGAAACTTTTGGGAAGTGAACCACACGCTCATGTCAAAGGAAACTTGGATGATGTCAGGTTCTTTGCTTCCACACTGTAAACCTGTAAAGACTGACGTTCATTGTATTCTCCATGTTTGACTTCTCAGGGACAGTACTGTGACATCTGCAGCCAGGAGGAGAGCGATCGGGCCCACCCCATCACCAACGCCATCGATGGGACAGAGAGATGGTGGCAGAGCCCGCCTCTGTCCCGCAGCACGGAGTTCAACGAGGTGAACGTCACGCTGGATCTCGGTCAGGTAGGATTCACGAAAGCCGCCTAAAAACACAAGATGTTTCGCTTTCTGGCTGCCAGCAGGACAAACCCGGGAATTTGCTCAAGTTTGATGATGAGAAAGCCACTTAAAGCATCTTAAATCATTTATCATCCCTGTCCTTAAGCATCATCTGTTTCTATGTTTTCCTAAAAAAAAAAAAAAATCTATGTTTTTCTTTATGTTTTATGTGTCTTGCTCTGGCAACGTCCTTTCTGCTAATAAATGAGCTTAACTGCTGTAACATTCGGACAGGTCTATGTTCTCCCAGCCTGATGTAGTGTTCTAGCGTTGACCTGCTTTCTGGTTTCCATATGGTAAAGTCTGAAGGAAGGTAGTTCATCTTTTCAGTTTTTAGTGACTCTCTATATATAACAGTTCCTAAATGAAGACAAATTACTCAGGAATTACAACATCTCTGTAAATTGTCCCAAAGTTATCAATGAGAAAGCAGCTATTTTGTGATTTTTGTCCAAAATTTGCTAAACCAAACAAATAAGTACTGAGCCATGGATACTTTCTATTGTAAAGGAAGAAAACGAAAGTACACTAAGTTATTGGGTACATGGACTGCTTAAATAAAATAGATATAGCTAAACAAAGAAGCATTTAGCTAGAGGTACTTTCTATGGATATAAGTAAGTGAAGATCAAATATCTAATTGCAGTGAGAAAACATTTATTGTGAACTTGTTTGGTAAATTTGCAGACAGACAAATATGTTTTGCCTTTCAACTTCTTAATCCCATAATAAATCTAATCCTTTCTGTATTAGAGACTTATTTATCACTCACCCACCTTTGAAACTAGCGCGCTTTCCATACAACAATAACCTAAAAAAAGAACTGAATTCATTTTGTTAAGAGTTGTTCCTTGCCCGCGGATCTTCTTAGCTTATCGCTGCTGCAACTGGCATGAATAAAGCGAATCAAAGGAATACACACTCACCCTTGGTTAGCACGTACACATCATCATTTGGCCAGCCACTTGGGCCTTATTTCACTACATGAAAGCTTTTGTGCTCTCACCTTGGGCTCCTCTCTAACTTTTTTTTGTTTCTTTTGAATATTCCTCTTGAACCACCTCCTTATGCCACTGAATGCAGCTCCTTTGTGGCTGGCAGTCCTGCTTGAGTGCCTTCCTCATTAAACAACGGACAGACACTGTGCGTGGGTGCAAATCTGCGCTGTTGTGTCTTTGGTAAGGGTGATTTGTGTGATTGTGTCAGAGTGCCGTGCACAGGCATGTTTGTGAGAGGATGAGTATGAATAGTGGTAATATTTTTGGAGAACTTTGAACCGAACAAGGCTGCTTTTTCCCATGAGGCACCTGGATTGAGCACGGGTCATTACTGAGGAGTGAACGGCTGCTTTACAGTCAATGGAGAAACTTAAACTGTTACTATTTTGGTCTCTGCTCTGTCTGGTTGAAATACAATAAATGAACAAGTTCAGGCTATTAATGTTTTGGTGGATAACTCTGAACATTAACCGATTCAGTTTTAAGCAGTTTGAGCTGAATTTAGAAGTAGTTCATGTAAAAGCTGAACTACTGCAACTGCGCATAGGTCAGCGAGGGATTTTAATTTTATTCTTTTGTGTAAAACTACGACTTAGAAGAGTATTGTTACATAATCTACGTCGTTTCACAAAAAAACTGTAAAAAGTAATGGTTATTTATACAGATATGTTATAACATTTATTTATCCTGGTTTTGGTTATGGGTGTCTTGGTACCAGTTTTTTCTACACCGTGTACAAGTACGAGTACTTCACTTTAGATACTTACCGATTCCAAGTACTGATACAGAGGACTTAATAAAGATAAGATAAGATAGGCTTTATTGATCTCACATTGGAGAAATTCACTTGTCACATCGGCTCAGCAATCAATAATCAGAAGAAGGTGCCAAACATAGGACAAGGTGCATCAGTTATATACAGACCTATAGATCACACATAACTTAACAATATCATTTACTGCTGAAAACGACTGATCATCAATTAAGTTTCTGGAGTAGTTGTTGCAATCTTGGTTGTGTCATGTGTAGTCTTGAAATACTTTGTCTCATTTTTGTGTTACAAGATCTGCCTTGTGTAACAAGGTAAACATCCCATCCTGCTAACTCCAACAAGCTAAACACACTTTTACTGC